>NW_008358866.1:6523567-6562494 GCF_000622305.1 Nannospalax galili | reverse complement strand
TAAAAAAAAAAAAAAAAAAAAGGAAGGAAGTCTTCTAACCTGTTCTCATTCTGGGGCTGCAGAGCAAATCTTTTAAGAGGAACTTAAAAACCCGTAGCATCTCCAGGGGCTGGAGAGAGGACTCAGAGGTTAAAAGTGATGACTGCTCTTGCAGAGGACCCAGGTTCAATTCCCAGCAACTACATGGTGGCTAACAACATCTGTAGCTCCAGTTCCAGGGGATCCCATGTCCTCTTCTGACCTCCGTGGCCATTGCACGACATAGGCGCACTTACTCACAGGTAGAACAATACACTCATACACATATAATAAAAATAATAAATAAAATGTTTTTTTAAAAACGCTTTAGCATTTCCAAATGGCATCTGTATACTTTCTAAAAACAATATTACCATTAAATAGCTAAAATACCAATCTCAGCTTAGGATAGCTTTTTTGGGTAGTGAATTAAAAGTATGCAATACCATGCCCAGCAGCTTGGGATAGTTTTATAAAAGCCCAAAGCTATAAAGAATTCTGAGGACTACAAAACAGGTAAAATGTGGTTAAAATAATTCCTAGTTTTAGATCAAAACAAATGATCTAAATTTATTAATACAATAAAACCAAGCATAATTGTTTTCTATGTAACTTTTGAACAACCCCAAGTGGAAACCCACTTGTCTTCTGGGGACTCTGCAGGTGCCTTGAAGGCATATTTTGCTTTTAGAGGGGAGGGAAAAGAAAGGAATTCCAAGAATGTGTTTGGATCCTGTTGGACTCCCCCAGATCCAGACCTGAGAGCAGCCCATCTCCCACAGACAATGAGTAATACCTGATTCTGACACAGTGAGCAAAAATCTCATCTGCTTCTAATGTGTTCACCTAGTATTTTGGCTCATTTCACTAATGGTTGTGCTGAAGTGAATACATAAATAATCAATGAAAAATTAGGTTATGAAAAAATAACTGTTGGGGCTGGAAAGACAGCTCAGTGGTTAAGAGCACTGGCTGCTCTTGCAGAGGACCCAGGTTCAGTTCCCAGTACCCACATGGTGGCTAACAATCATCTATAACTCCAGTTCCAGGGGATCTGACACCATCTTCTAACCTCCGTGAACACTGCGTGACATGGGTGCACTTACATACATTCAGGCATCATACTCATACACATAAAATGATAAATAAATATTTAAAAATTGAAGGTCAACATATGAATGTTTATCTAGTTAAGAAAAAGAACACTGCAAACTTTACAGCATGTATTTTGTTTGACAAGGAATGATGCAACTATAATCTCAAGGCAGATCTGCCCGGCTGTGGCCCAGCATGAAGTTATCCAGGCCACTGTGTACTTTGTATATAAAGTGATAAAAGGCAAGAGAAAACATGGTGCTTACACTCAAGAAATTTACATTTCCTTAGGGAGAGGCAGGATGTACTCGTGCTAAAAAGTATAATAATAATAAAAAAAAAATACACCCACCAGCTTATAAGAAACTAGATTTCATAGTCAGAACATACCCGAGAAGACCAGAGAAGAAAGAGGATACCAGAGGGAGCTTATCCCCTTACTTCAAGGCACTCTCTGTATGTCTACGTATGTGTGTGTGTGTGTGTGTGTGTGTGTGTGTGTGTGTGAAATTGTATTTACAAACTATTCCCTAATTTACACATAATTTCCACATCAATTTGACAATAGTGCACTGAGTGCATTCTAGCTTAAAACTAGAAACCTCTCAAAGTAAATTTGGCTTTCTGTAACCTCCCCTGAAAAATCCCAGGGCACTGGTACCTGAATACTAATTAAAAATAGAGAGAGAAAGTATGGTGTTTTTTATAAAATTATTCCACTTGAAGAACTGCATCTCCTTCCTACTATTGTGTATCAAATGGCATGTTTCATAAAAGGATAGTGAGAACAGTTGTGCGCATTGGCAATCCTGTATTGCCCCTTTCACTAGTTTATTGGTCTGTAAAAGCTACCACCCTGGAGGGAGGGCTGTGATTTTCATAGATGGTAGGAAGCGCCATGTGGAAATGGCTCTGGAGCTGCTTGGGAAAACTCCTCTCCCCAGAGGGCAGGCACCCTGGAGTCAGCCCCTGCAGTTGTCTGCTTTGTCATTCTCAGATGGCAGGAGTACATTCCAGAAATGGAATGTCAGCTATTTCAACCCAACTTTCTGTAACTTTGATGACTTTTACAGGTTTGACTTACACTAGGACTGTCTAAATTCTCTCACCATTTAAATAAACAATAAAACCCAACTGTTCATCTATGGAAATAATAGGTTTCTATGAGGGTAAAAAGTACACTTGTGTTTCATTTGGGGGTTTTGAACATTCTCAATCCCTTCAGAAAACCCCAAAGGCTACAGTTCTGCCCGAAGTAGGACTGTGATTTCCTCATGCAGTGGTTATCCCTGGGGTATGTCTGTCTGTCCCTCAACCAGTAATATCAGCATCTGGGAACCTGTTAAGTGTGGACTCCAATCAGAAACCCTGGGAGTACAGCCTAGCAGACTTCTATGTGATGAATCCACATGAAAGCTTAGAACAACTACCCTGATAGTGCAACCACTATTTGTTGTTGAACTGCATATGAAAACCACTGAAATCAGGTTCTTTCCTTCAGTTGAAACTGGGCAATCTTGTATTCATATTTTATGGAATGAACAAAAGACTTTTCAGGAAATATAACATCATTAAAGTGGACTAATTTCAAGCTTTACAGAATCTTGGCATACCCAGAGTTATACTGAAACAAATAAGGAGTGATTCCCAAGGTATTTCTTAGGTTCAATATGTATTTGATATATACTTGTATGTGGATATGATCTCATGACATTTCTAGACCCCAGTCCAAAACAAAATTTAATGTTCCCTGTATTGCAATTACTAGGACAAAAGCTAGGCATGGTGGTGAGCAATTGTAAACCCAGCATTTGAGAGGTAGGGGCAGGAGGATCAAGAATTCAAGGCCATCCTCAGCTGGATAGTGAGTTCAAGGCCAGCCTAAACCACTTAAGACCCTGTCTTTAGAAGAGAAAGGTAAAGGGCCAAAAACAAGGACAGCAAAGCAGTCCAGTTCATTTAAGGAAGATTTTTCAAAAGAAAAACTTTCTTATTAAATCTAAGTTATTGCAGATATTTAAAATAATTTCCCCCTGGGGCCAGAGAGGTGGCTCAGTGGTTAAGAGTACTGGTTGTTCTAGCAAAGGACCCAGGGTCAGTTCAAAGCATTCCCATGGCTGCTCACAACCATCTGTAACTCCAATTCCAAGGGATACAGCACCCTATTCTGACCTCCATATGCACTGTACACACATGGCACACAAATACATGCGGGAAAGACATTCATTCACACAAATAAAATAAAAACATGTATATCAAAATGATTTTCAAAAGCTTCACATTTCTTCCCAGAGACATCAGATAATGAAATTTTAGCTCTCTCTTTCTTTCTGTCTCTGTCTCAGTCTCTCTGGAGGTCAGAGGTCAACACTGGGTTTCTTCCTCAATCAATTCCCACCTTTTCTGGGTGTGTGCGTCAGGGTTTGAGACAGAGTATCCCTGTAGCCCCAACTGGCTTGGAACTCACTGTGTAGACCAGGCTGGCTTTGGTCTCACAGAGTGCAGGAATAAAGGTACATGGTGCCACACCCAGTCCCAACTTATTTTTTGAGACAGGGTCTCACATTGAACCTGGAGCTCCCAGATTGGGCTAGATTGGCTGTCCAGAGAGTCCCAATATGTCTCCAATTCCAGTGCCAGAGGTGTTCTACATGGGTGCTGGGGATGGAACCCCTGTCCTCAAACTTGTATAGCAAACATGTTACCACCTTAGCCATCTCAAGCCCTTAAATCCTTTCCAATAAGT
The DNA here is from genome assembly GCF_000622305.1 of Nannospalax galili. Taxonomy (NCBI): domain Eukaryota; kingdom Metazoa; phylum Chordata; class Mammalia; order Rodentia; family Spalacidae; genus Nannospalax; species Nannospalax galili. The sequence continues at coordinate 6,558,635 of NW_008358866.1, read as the reverse complement.
TAAAACATCTCCCCAATGCTTTTTCAATCATTTTTCTTTTATGAATGAGGCTAAAAAGACTAATGTCTACATTTCTCCAATTCCCAAGTGTAACCTGTCATTTCATGCAGAACCATGTGCCCTACGCATACTTGGGCTTTTATACAAAGCGTGCCTGCACTGAAGATGGGCACAGCACATTTTAACACGACTGAAGCAGCTTTCCTATCTTATAACCTTGTTGTGGACAGGAATTTGAAATAAGGATACCTACAGTTATTGGCTAGCAAATACAGGATTCTTTGTGCCATGCTTACTTGTAATTAAATACTTCAGCATTCCCTGATTTCCATGCTTAACATATAATAAGCTATACATGTCTGTGCTTACAAATGGTACCAATGCCCACTGAATACTATGAGCTCAAGGTATTCTTTGTAGATGACATCAGTTTAACAATCAGTCTACTACCAAAGACCCATTCATCAGTCCCCATTTTTTCACCTACCCAACACTTTACTGAGCCCTCTTTACCAATCATTTGACTAGGGACTGACTTTCCAAAGACACAATGGCTTCCTCAATGTCCAGTAAACATGATGAAATCATGAATGTTGAGGTATACATGGAACTTTAAAAAACAACTTTATCGAGGTATGATTATAAAATTTGTGTATTTAAAGTATACAAATTAATGTTTTCAATATATGTACCAAGTTATGCAACAATTTTCATCAAGAGTTAACTCATATCACTCAAATTTTAAGAAAATTGGCTAGTTGAAAATTCTTTTAAAAAATTCCTGTGTCCCTCAATGATCTGAAAACCCCAAAGAGCAGTGAACATGACCTGTTTTTTTCTGTCTCAGCTTGATTCTGCAATAACAATGGAGGGACTCACCAGTGGTAGAAAGCAGAACCTATCTCAGAACTGCCTCTTCCCACAAGAATCTGAAATACAGGCTTTTCAACTCTAGTGCCATGGAGTGACCTGGGGAGATTTTAAACAAAGTACCCCTGGCCACTTGTTTCTCTATCCTGATGCTAATTTAATTGGCTGAGGGTTTGGCCTGGGCTTCAGAAATTTTACAAAAGATTACCAGGTATGATGAATAGGTATCCAAGATTAAAAACGACACCACTAAAAGATCAGGATTTGCCTGACACTTATTTTGCTATTGGAGACAGCAGATTTGGCTGATTTTCTTTTATTTCCATTTTGACATTGTTGTTTCCAACAGTAAAAAATAATACTTACCAGAGCATAATAGTTGTCCTCGAATAGTGAAAGTGAAGAATAAGCATGCAGTCCATCCCCCTCCCTTACTTAGAAACAGTATCGGAAAATCCACTTACTAATTTGCAATTTCCTCTCTTCACTTTCTGAGAAGGCAATGCCATTCCTTAAAATGTATCATCTCACCACACAGGACATTTTGTTCCTGTGGTTGCAAAACATTCAAGATTCAGATTGATCTGAATCTCTTCACCCTCTCCTATAGGATGGGCTTCTCCTTTCCTCGGTTCTCCAGGCTCTACAGGCCCTGACCTGGGAGACTACAGTTTTCCTTTGGATAGCTTCACAACTCTAATGAAAATGTGAGCACCAGGCCTGGTGATTCCTGTTAAAATATATATTCAGAGACTAAGTCTGAGGTGACTCTGATTTCTATATTTCTTATAAGTTCCTAGGTGATACCCATGGTGCTGACTCAAGAGCCACTTTAAAAATATTCTACAAATTCTCTGTATTTTTATTTAATGTTATTTGAAGGCTTGTAGATGATATAATTGATGAAATTATGCCATTTATAGATAGTTTGTTTTATTTTATTTTATTTTATGTGTATGAGTATTGAACTATCTCAGGGTCCTAACATAAGTTCCCCTCATCTTCAAGACGATTAGGAGGGGCTGACCTCTGCCTGATTCCTGTAAATTCCCCAGAAAAGGAGTGTGCCTATGAGTTCCGAGAAATGGCCTAACCGCCAAACCATGGAATGTTCTAATCTAGGGCTAACTGCTTATCTCACTTCTGTACACTTGATTTGATTGCTCACACAGTTACAGGCTGTTGATTGGTGAATTCAAATTCTGCTGTGTTGTACAGGTTCTGCTATGAACCTGATCGGCTCATAGACTTTCTGTTTGAACAATGTTTTTTGTAATTCTATAAAACCCTGGCTGGCTATTGTTCTGGGCTCCTATTCCCAAGATAGACAGCCCGGCTGGTCGTAATAAAGTATTGCCTTGCTACTTTCTACCAAAATGGTGTTGGTGACTCTGTTCGATCACAGACCCGTAACAAGTGTATCGCCTGCATGTATGTGAGTGCACCCATGTCGTGCAATTCTGTGGAGGTCAGAAGAGGGCTTCAGATTCCCTTGGAACTGGAGTTAAGGATGGTTCGTAGCTGCCATGTGGTGCTGGAAAATTGAACTCGGGTCCTCTGCAAGAGCAGTCAGTACTCTTAGCCGCTAAGTTATCTCTACAGCCCCAGAAAGTTTAGTTTTTGTGATACTGAAGTAAAAGGACAGGTGTAGGCTTCTGAAACCATCTTGATTCTCAGTCTGCCTCTGTTCCCTTTGTTAAATGGAAAGTGATTGTACTTGCCTCCTGTCTATTCCAACCCTAAAATTCCCTGGTTTCTAAGTCTTGAAGTTACATAATAATGTTCCATTACTACCTTGTATTTAACACAGCTATAGGAGTTCCATCCAAAAGTGTTTTAAGTGGCATAAGGGCTCCTTGAAATTTCAAGGTGATACGGGCATTTGACTTGCTGTATGCATTTAACTAGAGCACTGCAAGATAATTCAGTTATACTCAACTACAGTCTGGGATTCCTTAATAGTTCTCTAGCAGAATGGTAGCTGATGTGCTAAGTTAATTTTGAAAAAGAAAGCTTAATTTATTTTGCATGGAAACATCTAGGACATTAATTATTGAATGACAGTAACTCAGAAAGACCTACCCTTAGAGAGTCTCATAACAGTCACAAGCTGATGATTTGAACAGGTTATCAAGACAATGCAACCCTCCAGGGCCAAGAGGTGGGGTAGTGAAGTCTTCATAAACTCACATCTAAACTTCCTTAGCTTTTCCTGTATACATCCAGGTCCTTTAAGGCAACTGGCAACTCATAACACCCTCTCCCTAACCTTTCTGCTCTCAGCTACTGACTTCTAGATTATCCCTTTTCCCTGGAGACCTCGGGCCCCAGCACATCAACAGTTGTTCTCTATACCCTCACAGCTGTCATCTCTCTTAGGGTTTCACCATTCCTGGGAGTTTATAATCTTTTACTTCAGCATCTCTTGTTTTTTTGACTTACTCACCAAAGGCAATGAATCTCTGCTTCCACCTGTCACTCACTTCCTGATAGTCCCAAGCACTATCTTGTAGCTTTTCAATACCCTTAATTTAAATATTCACACTGATAATTCTAGATAGCAAAATAAATTTCATCTTATGGCCCTCACATTTCATTTCATTTTTCATACAGTAACACCTGGTTTTTCTTTGAATCTAGCCTAGACTTTGTGGTATATATTTAGAGTCTTCCTTGAGGGGCTGCAGGGTAGACTCAGCAGTTAAGAGCACTGGCTGCTCTTACAGAGGACCCAGGTTCGATTCACACCACCCACATGGGGGCTAACAACCATCTGTAATTTCAGCTCCAGGGAAAATCCAATGCCCTCTTCCAACCTCCATGGGCATTGCATGACAAGGATGCACTTACACTTACATGTAAGCATAACACATATACACATAAAATAAAAATAATTTTTTTAAAAGAGTCTCCCTTGACTGTACCCTCTTACTGGCCATGATAACCACTTGGCAAAAAAATTCTTATGAAGAATCCAGCTACCCATTTTCTCTGCATCTGTACCAAGTTGGTGAAGAAAGCTAAAGAAAAATCAGTTTCCTCTTAAATTCATGATCACCACCTTTACCATCAAAGGTTAGGTCTATCCACTTTGTCCTGGAGACCATCCTTTTCACCTCCTTAATGGCAATGGTTATGGCCTTTCTCGTGACATCTCAAACTTAACAGACTTGAAAGTGAACTCTTTTCCTGCCCAGACCTCCTTCTGTATACTCCAAATTTCCTCATCTCAGTGAACGCACCCTCATCTACCAGTTGCTCAAGTGTGAAATCTAGGAGTCATTCTTTAGTCCTCAGTTTCCTTCACACTTGTTATAAAATCCAGTGCCAACTCCTGCTCTTCAAAATACTTCTTAATCCTTTTCCACTGACTCTTGAACACCAGCCTAGCCCAAGTGTCTATCCTTTCTCCCTGTAAACTTTTTTTTTTTTTTTTTAGCTGAGGTCTTCTATGTTGCCCAGGCTGGTCTCAAACTCCTGGGCAGATTCTTCAGGCATTTGTCACCATGCTTGGCTTGCAAACATTTTCTAAATGGTCAGTCTATCTTCATCTTTGCCCTTTACCAAACCATTCTCCACATAACAGCAAAGGTCATCTTAAAACATAAATCATCATAAAATGTCTTTTTCTTCCTGAAAATCAGTGGCTTCCTCATACTTAGAATTACAGCCACCTTCCTGACCAAGACATAAGAGAATCCAAATAAGCTAATCTCTGTTCACCTCTCCAGTCACGTCCTGTGTGACCCTTAATTCCTACTGCTCTAGAATCCTTTTCTAGAATGTGAATGCGTCTTTTCTCTTTATTAGAATGATTCACTCCAGCCCCCCACCCCCTTCCTTTCAGTCCCTGTTAAATTGCTGGGTATTTTTACTGAATTGTGTATTTTGCCTTTTAACTGTTTACTATCTCCCTACCAAAGTCATTAAGCTCCTGAATGGCAAAAGCCATGTCTGTCCTGTCCACCTCACCTCCACATTGTCTGGCACATAGTAACTAAGTATGTAATAAATATTTTTGTCATTAAATGCTTTTAAGTGTCAGGGCCAACACAAATGTAATGAGTCTCTAGGTCAGACCTTTCTTTTTGCTGATGGAGATATGTGGGCCCAAGAAGATTAGGTCAACGTCATGGCTGTGTGGATGCACTTCAGAGTCATGGTTACAGGCTGAGCAGGGCCTGACTATACCTCCTGATATTCTGATATTCTCACACCATAGGCCTAACCTTTTCCAGATTTAGTGCATCTTTATTCTCACCTCTCTGTAATAGTTATAAACCATTTAAAAATTCTGTCTTGTCTGTGCTATGTTTTTCTGTATTAAAATATAATTATGCTCATTTAGAAGTTCATTTCCATAGTATAGCACAATAAGTGATTTGGATGAAGCCTCTCATTTCCACCTTCCACAATTAGCTTAAGGTATCACTACTGATACCATCTCCTTTCCCAGCACCCAACTGATGGACTAGCTAACCTGCAGAAACTGCAGCCAGTGCCGTGGAAGACTGGCAACTATTCTTATATTGCTAAATACCTAGGATGCATATTTTTCTTTTTCAAATAGGCTGTCTTGGAGAGAACGAGAGCGAGAGAGGGTGAGAAAGAGAAAAGAATCAACAAAATGAATAAGTAATAAAGGGAAATAAAGAGGATGGGAAGACTAGACTGGAGACTGAGGAAGGTTGCAAGCAGTGGCGCTGTTAACGGGACTAGAATCTAATCAAGTCTTGAGGGTGAGGTGGGGGTTGGAGTTTAAATTCTATCTCGCCTACAGTGTTGAGCGATAATTAACCCTGCCCTGGAATAAGTTTTTCTATCTAAAAAACTATCTGCCCGAGGAGCAAAAATCTGACACTAATCCTTCTCCACAGGGTAGTGGAGATAATAAATGGAAATCTCTCGACCGAAAAAAAAATCTCTTTAACTCCCTCCCGGCGCTATTTTAAGGCCAAGATTTTTAGGGCATAATTTTCAACAAGTTTCGGCTGAACACCGGATAATTGAGGACACTCAAAGAACAGGCTATTTACTTCCAAACACAAAATGGCCTAAACACCACGATTACGTTACTGGGTAATAAGCAAAACCACTGCATGCAACATTTACCTGCTCGCAAAGCAGTGGTGCATGACTGCCAGTGAAATGCGCCGCATCAACTCAAAGTGACTGGCAGACTGTCCGGCAGGCCGAAGTAACCTTCTTGTCCTTTCCCTTTCGGGCACGTCCTACCTGGGACGAGGTCCTTTCTAGCCTCCGCTTGCTGGGCCTGACCTCAGGACTTCCCCTGAGATCCAGGAGGACCACGAGGAGGAGGCGGATTCGACTGACACGGTTCCGCACCCCTCCCACTTCCTACCTGGCCAGCTGCGAGCCGACGCGGAGTCCCGGGAGGAAGGATGCGGCGCGGCGCCCGCGGCACGTTGACCCTGAACTCCGCCTCCTCCAGCTGCTCTTCCCGGCCAGCTCACCTCCGCGTCCTCCTCTCCGGCTTCGCAGCCCGGCTCCGCAGCTTCCACTCGCCTAGGACCCGCTAGGCTCCGGGGCCTATGGGGCGCACCTCTGACCCGCAGATGCTGGGTGGCCGCGCTCCGCTCCCCGCCTCCCCCAGCCGGAGCGCGCCGTGGCGAAGGAGGAGCAGGAGGAGGCGCGCCGGCCGGCCTGGCGGTGACGCGCCGCTAGGGGATGCGCGTCTGCGGCCAGGGTCTTTGCCAGGGCCGGGGACTAGCGGGGCGGCAGCAGCCGGAGCACCCCGAGCGCGCGCGCGGGGACCTCCGGCCGCGATCGCCCCGACTGCGCGCAGCTGTTTCCCTCGCGTCCGGGCGCCCCGGTACCCTGCTGGAGATCCCTTTGGAAGCTGCCCTACTTGAATCCCTCCCGCCTGGACACCCCACTGCGGGAGAGGCTGGTCGCCTGCCTTCCGGACATGACTTTGACTAGTCCCCACCTCTCTACTCCCTATTCTGTTCCTGACAAACCTCTAAGAAACCGCGCTTTTTCCTCTGTACTTCCCCTTCATCTCTGGGCTGGATCTTGTCCTTAAAATAAAATGATCAGAAATGCCCTTTCATGAACCAGATTTTAAAACTCCCTAGGATAGGACGATCTTCACAGCCACGGACTACAGAGATTAGTGTGTGGACTCTGACCTTCACTCTAGCTGATACGTGAGCTCTGTGGGGGGCACAGGAAGGAGACCTGCGCTGCCCTGGATAGCTGCTTACCTCCGGATACCGCGTTGGCCTTGGAGTGTTCAGGGATCCCTGAGCTATAAGGGCACCTTGGTTTCTGGCATTCTGTACCTTTTTTTTTTTTTTTTTTCCCCCACTCCTTTTAGTTTACCAAGTAGATAGGTATAGGTATCTCTCTTTTGTGTTGAAGGTGTCGGTAGAGATCTTTATTTTTTTAATATAAGGTCGATTGATCAAAACTTTTCAAATTTGGACAGTTTTTTTTTTTCAGACGTTAGTAAATTTTCATTTTAGAAAATTAAAAATTATCTTTCCCAGTGGTTCATTAACTAGGCAAAGCAGGACAGCAGAAGAGGGTCTTGGATCGATCCCAGGGCACTACATTTTCTGCCTTTGTAATCAGTACACAGATTGATTTCTGTATGTGTCATTGGGGGATAGGTCCTTTGACTTGATATATAGCCCTTCCCCACCACCACATATAACTAAGGTTTAAAGTTTAGGCATAAACTAAGCTGTTAGTTATGTCAGGATGTCAGAGCAAGGACAGCTACTAAAATACTTTTTGTTTTGGTATCGAAAAAAAATTACATTTTATATTAGTGTTAATTATTTTACTTCAGTCACTCAAATAATGAAAACAGTGGGGTATTTCCAGCACTTCTGGAATACCAGTGAAGAAAATTGTAGCTTAGCAGTTAATGAAAATAGGTAGTTTTCTGTTGTTTTTAAAAGGCATTATATAAATTTAGTCCACCAAAGGTAATTATAATTTTTCCAAATATCATAAAACCATAAACTATTATATAAAACATATAGGTAAACCAGGCATTTGAAATACTGCAAACATTGTCTAAGCTAGGGCTATTAAAAATAAAGTAGTATGTGAAATCATTTATCATTGCAGAAGAATTATTGAGTCAACAATTTGCAGCTTCCAGGAAGAGTATCTTCTTTTCATACTTGAACTACTAAAATAAGCAAACACCCTTGGAGGGAAACCCATTATTGCCAAATGTGTTCCTAAGACTGCCAATGTTGATGCAGAGTCATGATTCCTTCTGGTCCATTTCATGAACCAGTGGTCATTTTTACCACTGTTTTTCAGTTGCAGTATAAAACTGATTTCGTAAGACTTTTCCAGGTCATGAGGTACTCTCTGAGAAATGTCTTCAGTTCCCCAAGGTCATTTATTCCACTGAAGCACAACAATAACTTGTTAAATGACTCTCCAGTGGCCTTGAGGTGTTAACATAATTTTTCCTTTGAAAATATTATACAATTGAATGACTTTGGAATGATAATACCCCAAAAAACTGAAATAGTCCACCTGGATGCCCCTCTGGCACCTCATTCACTAAGAACATTTTCGTTGAGTTCCTGCTATAGCTCTGGGTGGAACACTAGGAAGAATGCAGAAGACAGAATTACTAAGGACCTTCCCAGAATTTATTGTTTGGTGAGGAAGACAAATTAATAAATAAGTGTAAATAAAATGTACACAAATTTATCTACATGAGTGAAACAAGTGTAAAGCATGATAAAACAGTCGACTTGGCAAAAAATAGGGATCTTCACTTTGCGATTTCCTATGTGTATTAACGGATTAGATCTGTAATTGCCACAGTAAAGATATTAATTTAACTCTTTCTCAATAAATACCAAATCTGTTCTGAGCACAGACCCTTTTTGAACAATGCATATGAATGGAATGGTTTTGTGTGAAATTCTGCTTTTTTCTAAATTAAGTCAATAAACATGTCTGTTAATGCTACCTAATATTTATTTGTGGATATTTATTTGTATACTTTAAGATTTACATTTATATAAATATTAAATAAATTTTGTTTGAGCTGGTGCATGGTGGTGGTACATGTCTTTAATCCCAGCACTTGGGAGGCAGAGGCAGGCGATCTCTGTGAGTTGGAGGCCAGCTTCATCTACATAGCAAGTTCCAGGCCACCTGGGACTACAGGGAGACAGGGAGACCCTGTCTCAAAAAGACCAAAAAGAAAAAAAAGAAAAGAGAAAAAAGAAAAATATATTTGGTTTGAAGACAAAACAATATGGAAATATTTAAATATTTTTTATTTATTAGTTTTGTTTATGTGTATGAGTGTATTGCCTGAATGTTTGTAAGTATACCCATGTCGCACAGTGCCCACAAAGGTCAGAAGAGGGTACTGGATTCCTTGGAACTAGAGTTAAAGATGGTTGTTAGCTGCCATGTGGGTGCTGGGAACTGAACCAGGGTCCTCTGCAAGAGTAGCCAGTGCTCTTGAACTCTGAGTCATCTCTCCAGCCTGTCCAAAAACACTTATAAAGCAATTAAACTCTATGAATGTGCCTGTACAAAACAAATACTTTGCAATTAACATTGCTTTCTGAATATCTTTTCCATCAATAGAGTCCAGGGTCTTACATTTTTTATGGCTATGTAGTCCATGATATTGGCATATAGTAGTCTTCCTAACCTAAGACTTTAATAAAATACTTTTACTTTTAAAATATTTATTTTTTATTTTATGTGTATAAGTGCTTTGCCGTCATGTATGTAGGTGAGCCTGGTATGTGTGCAGTACCCACAGAGGCCAGAAAAGGGCAACAGAGCTGCCATGTGGGTGCTGAGAACTAAACCCAGGTCCTCTGCGAGAGCAGCAAGCTCTGAGCCAACTCTCCAGCCCCCAAGAAAATATGTTTTCCAATATTTTTTCTATTATGAGTAATAATGCTGCAACATTTTTGCCTTATTCTTTAGGATATTAAGTGGAGGGAATAGTTCTTTAAGATCCATTCCAAAAATATGGATTTCTTAAAAATTATATTTCTGATTATATATTGTATTTCTTTCTATGGGAATTTAAAATTTGTTATGTTAACAGGATGGATAGATGGCTCAGCAATTAAGAGCACTGGTTGCTCTTGCAAAGGACCTGGGTTCAAGTTCCAGCACTCACATGGTGACTAACAACCATCTAAAACTCGTTTCAGGGAATCCAGTGCCCTTTTCTGGCCTCCATGGACATTGCATGCACGTGGTGCACTTACAAACATATAGACATAGCACTCATATACATAAAATAAAAATAAGTGAATAAAGTTTGTTATGGAAACATGTAGATGCATGTTTATTTTTAAAATTCAGCATCTTGTTAGCAATGGTTTTTTTTGTAAAATTGACTGCTTTAGCATACATTTTATTTTTTTATAAAAGGCAAGAGTATATTGTTGAGTAGAGGACTAAAGGAAGGAAAACCCTTTTTGAAGTGGAGTCTCCTACCCCTATCCCTAAGACTGTAACATCTCTCTCTATATAGCTGTATTTTAAAAAACAAACAAAAACAAAAGCCAGCAAACATGAAACTTATGACCTGGACTTCATCCCTCTCCCAATGCCTACCTTAGAAAGAGAAACACCTTACATAGCTCCTGCTCAGGGATCCCATAATTCTCTATGTGAGCTGTGGCCCCCTTGTCCCAATTCGCTTCCCAAAGGGTAGAGAAAAACACACACACCCTGGTGCTTTCCTCACTCACAACTGGATGTTATCACCTTCTCCCTTTCCCCTGGCTCCCTTGAACTGCTGGGATCCTTTTTGAAAACTTGCTCCCTTGCCCTGAATGGCTGGGAAACCACACAAATACACACACACACACACACACACACACACACACACACACACAAAACCACAGCACATTCTCTTCCTTTGGGAAACAAAAAGGGTGTCTGGTCCTACTGATACCCCACCACTGCTTAAGGGTGGGGGCCTAAAGTCCTAATGGACAAAGTCTAGTGGAAATCCTGCAGGGGGCCATCCAGAAGGATGGGGTCGACAGAGAGCTTCTTAGACTGCTAGAGGGATCATAAGGGGGCTTTTAGGGAGTGGCCCGCAGAGTCAGTGGATGTTTAAGAGAGCAAGCAGTGGGGGATGGTTGCTGCCCACTCAGATCTGTTCCTTGTGCTTCACGTGGGCCAGCTTCACATTCTCTGCCTCAGTGGAGGGTGGGGCTGCTCCAGGTGGCAACTGATCATAAGCTGGTACAGGAGCCCAGAAGTGGAGAGATGACAGGTACCCAGCACCAGTGTCTGCCAGCCGTGAAGACTTGTGAGCCCCAGCTAGCCGGGGCAGTGAAAAGACACGGGCCAAAGTCATGGGCAGGACTGACAGCATAGTCAGAGTTGAAGCCCATGGAGGTGCCAATGACCAGCACCACAAGGCCCACAGTGAAGGCCTCCAGGCCATGGGAGACAGGGCTGTTGACCCCTACGGGTCAACAATGGCCAGCACACACACGATGAGGGAGGTTGTGTCTATAAACTGATCAAAGAAGCCATTGACCATGTCCAAGTGTCCAGAAGGGTAGGTAGCAAAAGATGATAGCTGTGCCATTAGGGCGGGAGATGATAAGTTCGTTGTTGGCAAAGCCCCAGATTGCATCATAGTACAGCCCCAAAACTATCCCAGCGCCCAAAAAGGCTCCCAACGTCTGAGCCAGCGCATAGATGGGCAGCTTGATCCAGGGATCACATGACACATGGCAAATGTCACTGCAGGGTTCAGGTGGGCTCCAGATACCTGACCAGCCACCAGGATGGCAAGGGTAACAGCAAAACTAAAGGCCAAGTTGATCGTGAGGAAACCACAATGGGTGCCCCTACTGAGCACCACCTGGGCCACGGGGCTGCATCCAAACATCACCAGGATGAGGGTCCCCAGGCACTCCGAAAGCGCCTGGCGAAGCAGCCGGTAGCGGATGTGCAGCATCTTCCCACAGCGGTTCACTAGCCCCTTCTAACTACCCATGGCAAGAGCAGGTAGCGACGGTGGTCGGGCGAGAAACTGAGTGCGACGGGACGGTGAGCCATTCGCAATGATTTTTATTATTTATACATGTTTAAGTAGATTAAGAAAGTTTTAGAATGGACACAAATAAAACTTATCCACAAGAAATAGCAAAAATACATGGAAGAATTGGACTGGGTGGTCCAGTCATTAATTTGCTATCTTTCTTCTAATGTGTCTCTCCTCTGTGAAACCGTTTAAGCTAGTTTTGTGGTAATAAAAATTCAAATTATTAACAATGCTCAGAAAATTAAAAATGTATAGATGAGCAAAGTTGACTTAGATTCTATGTCACAGAAAGGAATCAAATTTGAACAGAGTCCCAGTGTAAGTATGGCCATCTATAGAGGGTTCCTGTAGGAAGGGAAATCCTTCCAGATTTTCAAAAGGAATAACAGGCAGAGTATCAGCAGAGCTCTGTATTTCTTCATAGCTTTGAAGTAAGCAGAAAGACTTGGAGGCACCTACTTTGACCTCATGAACTTCCAGCATGTGATCATTTGGATGAACTTTGTAGATACTGGAAGTCAGTTTTAGAGTTCTTCTGATAATGATCAGACAGATTCTACATAAAAGTAAAAATGCAATCACAGGCTCATATCATGACATATATTGATGCTTCAATTTAAATACTAGTAAACTTCACTCTCACGGTCAAAAGACAGTCATCTAATTCTGCTTGCTGGTGGGAAGCAGAAAATCATTGTAGATGTGATCATTGTAGATATTTTTGAGGATGTTACTATTCTCTATTAACCTCTTAAAATGTGTATATACATTTTTAATGAGTCGGATATGGAAGCACATACCTATAATTCTAGCACTTGAAAGGCTGACACTGTAGGATTGAAAGTTTGAGACCAGTCTGATCTATGCAGCAATCCTATCTCAAAGAAAAAAATTAAATATTTGAAAATTTCTTACAAGTGAATTTCATTTTGGGTAACTGAATGCAACCATGTAATTTCAGAGCATGAATACATATATATTGCATTCAAATGTATTTTTATTTGAATATATTATTTATACACAATAATGGCTTCATTGGGACATTTTCATGCATAATGTATTTTGGTAATATTTACCCCTGTATTATCCTCTCTTGCCCTTTCCCTCCTTTTTTTTTGGGAGGATGACCCTATGAGTTTTGTTAGAGTTGCTTAGAGCCACATGGGTGAGAGATTATTTAGAGGAGTGTGGGCACATGACTACAAAATGCCTCTCCCTACCCCAGCAACCATTAACTGTATATGATCTTCAGGGAGGTATGGGGCTTCATGAGGGCCTCCCTTCTTCATGAGTGGATGGTGAAAGGCCCAATCTTATGCAGCTAATCACAGCAGGGCCCATACTTTTGCATTTATCATTGCATTAGTGCTAGCAATATCAATCTGTCAAAGCTTAAAGAGAGAACTCATAACTGAACAATAGCAGCATTGGTTATTACAAACAAATTATCTCACATGTACAATAAGAGCAAACAAGTTTTAAATAGCAATGATGCAGGAAGAGTAGGGAGTCTCTGAAAATGGCAGGCCTTTTGTCTATTCTTGGGAGCTTAAATTGGGACCCTAGAGTCCTGGAAACTCAATGACCAGCAAAGTGGCCCTAAGCAGTGGCCCTAAGTGGTTCTTGTCTCCTGGATTAGAAGAATGAAATTCACAGACCATACAGGGTGAGTCTTAGAGAGATGTTTATTATAGATTCATAAGTGGGAGCTTAAGAAGGGGAGGGAAGGAAGAAGGGAGAGAAGGAGGGAGGGAAGGAGGGAGGGAGGGAGGGAGGGAGGGAAAGAGGGATGGAAGGAGGTGGGGAGCCTGAGCGAACACAGAGCTCTTGTGTAGCAGGAAGGGTTATAGGAAATAGGATCTCATGAGTTGCTGGTTGCAGGGAGGCTTTTCAAAGGATTTATGGGAGAAACTGGGGCATAGTGTGGGGAAGGGGATGAACTGGTTTGTTTAGCTGGTCCAACCATAAGTCGCCTCCTCTTAGTTTCAGCCACATAGTCAAGTACAGTCTCCAGGAGAGGTGTTTATTTAGGGGCTAAGAAAACTGGGAAGCAGAACTTTCTTCGGCTTGCAAGGTCATTCTCTGAACTGCCAATTGGGAGTCCCTGCTCTACCTGACCAGTTTCTATCCTCTGTCTTCATTATCAAGATTGGCCAGATGGCAATTTTGGGGTGTCTTTTTAAGTCTGTAAGATAGCAAGTATATATGGATATATATGGATATATATGTATGTGTATATGTGTATATATGTGTATATATATATATATATATATATATATATAGAGAGAGAGAGAGAGAGAGAGAGAGAGAACAGGATCTCTGAAGGTCCATCATTATCCAGTTTCAGCAGGTGCCAGTTGGTTTCAGGAGTCAGTAAGTAAGTTAGGGAACTAAAGAAAAATGTTGACAGGGTAATATGCAGCATGAAAACGTCCCAGCATTTGCATCACTTGTTTTTTTGAAAGAAGGTTAGATGCAGCTGTGTGGATGGGAGGAGTTGCATTGTAGCCCTCCATCATCCACAGTCTCCATGAGTCGGTCCTTTTTTTCATCCAGGGTGTGGCCATGGGGCTGCCTTGCATTTCTCCATGTTCAGTGGGGTTAACACAAGCTACTCAGCCTGGCACAGGGCTGTGGAGAAGCAGGCCTGTGCTCTGGCATGCTGTGCTGGTTGCCCAGGCTGGCGGGGCTGCTGCTGTAGTCATTGTCTCTCCATCTGGCTGCATCTGGCTGCCGAGATGGCCTTGTGCTATAAGTAGCAGCACTTTCTGTATGTATTAAATTCATATACCTTTAACTCTGCAAATTTTGTATAATATATCAATTTTAGATACACAGTTATATATAGTTTTAGCCACAGATACTATTGAGCATTAAATGTACTAAAATCATGTTAAAATATTTATCTACAAAGTCACCATTTAAAAGAATTTAGCACAAACCAATACTTAAGTGAGCCTTGTCTTTAAGACAATTTCTAAAGGAGACAAAAGTCTGAAGTGTAAACATAAACTATTTTTAAAATATTTTATTTATTATTTTTTTTTATGTGTGTATGAGTGCATTGCCTGCTTGTATGTAAGTGCATCTGTGTCATGCAATGCCTGTGGAAGTCAGAAGATGGTGTTGGATCCCCTGAAACTGGAGTTACAGATGGTTGTTAGCTGCCATGTGGGTGCTGGGAATCAAACTTAGGTCTTTTGCAAGAGCAGTTAGTGCTCTTAACCATTAAGTCATCTCTCCAGCCCAACATAAACAATTTTTTTTAATGAAACATAAAATCTTGTGTTTTAAGTTAATTATATAATGTTACTAAGAGCAGAAAATTCAGTCCTAGTTTTACACTGGTGTCTTTATATTAGAACATTAACATTTAAAAAATCCATGATGAATCTTTTATCATTTTTTTTCTTGTATTCTTCTCAGTCATGGTCTAAAGACAGACCAAATCATCCAAGTTAAATACATAAAAATCCAATGGTATAAATTACTAATATTTAAGTTTCAAAATGTCAGAGATGAGAGGTAGCTGACCCATGCAGACTGACTTATACTTTCCCAGGTCCTAAAACAAAAAACACTATACAAAGCAAAATGGATATTTTAGGGATAAGAGATGGAAAGGACTCAACATCCTGGAGTCTGATTACAAAGTTTCTCACCAGCTGAAAGGCAAGTATTCCAGCACAACTAACAATATTTGTTGTAAAAGCTGCTGATATAGAGTTAATATTTTACTTTATACACACACACACACACACATACACACATACACAGAAAGAAAGAGACAGAAAGAGAGACATACAGAGATTAACTATATATATATATATATATATATACATTTAGAATAACAATGACTCAGGCTTAAGGATTGAATGTATATGGGTTCATGCAGAGCCTAATTCAGACATTCAGTTCAATTCTGACATTGCTGGATAATCTCAAACAAGATTGTTCAGTAAAGGTATCTACTTTGCATCTGGGTGGGCTATTTATCTATTATAATCATATAAGATCCCTTTCCCCAACCACCCAGTGATAAGGTAGTTAACTTCAAACTCTGCCCAAATCTCATATATGACTACTGTCTTGTCTATTAAAATTATTTTTTCAACTCCTCTTTACTATACCAGCTAGTCCAAATTCCTTTCAGTGTTGAAGTCATGAATTCAAGTTCCCCCTGAGTTGTGGTCCCTAAAACTCTAGGGGAATTCTTCAGGAGCATTAGTGGCAAGGTATGTTTACACACTAAAATGCTGACAAAATTAGGTTCAGTTTTTTACTTAAAATTATTTTAAGATTTTTGTGAGGACCAAAAGATTAAAAAAAAAAAAAAAACAAAAAAACTATAGGTTTTGTTAACAGAACTAAGATGTCTCACATGCATACAAACTGTCATTTCCAGTTACCTGAAGGCATTTCTTTTCAAAGAGACTGGCCCAGAAAGATAAGAGAAAGCTACAGCTATTTCTAGGTTTGCATTTGTTCTGTGTTAGAGGAAAAGTGACAATTTAGCTTCAATTGAAGGGACACAGAATAACAAAGATAATCACTATTTTATAAATGCTTTTGTCCTTTAAAGCCATTAATCTCCTTCTGGTAATGTTATGAAATTTAGGGTCACAGTCTGTACCCCAAGAAGCCAAGTTCAGCTACCTGTTCCTCAGAAGCCAATTAAAATAGCCCATTTGGTAGGAAAAAACAGAAGGATATTTATTCAATGTGCCAAACTAGGAAGAGGGACAGGGGGATTCAGGGTCCTCTCCAGTTCAGCATTGGGCTCTTGAAGTGAAATTCCCATTTCCTGGAGTCCTTTGCTTCAATAGTCTGATAGATTGAGACACAAATGTCTCTTTAGAATATTTTAATTTCTGCCAGGCCAGTTATACTGATACGAATTACAATATAGATGTACCATGAAAAATCAGTGGGTAAAGGATCTCTTGCTGCCAAGTCTGATGGTCTGAATTTGATCACCAGGACCTATATAGTAGGAGAGAACTAAGTACCACAAGTTGTCTTTTGACCTCCACATGCATGCTGCAGCACGAGCTCATGCACATACCTGAACTTGCATGTGCATACAACCCAGCCCCCAAACAAACAAACAAGAAATAAATGGAATTTAAACAAATTCTGATAAGTAAAAAGTACAAAATCCAAAAGTCCATGTTTCATGATTCCACTTAGAAAATGCCCAGAATATACAAACCCATAAAGACAAAAAAAAATAGAAGTTGCTAATCTACTAGCTAGTGGAGGGGGGAATGGGAATTCAATGGACTTGGTTTTGTGTTTTGGTTTTGTTTTATTTTGTTTGTTGGTGAGGAAAATTTTCTGCAATTAATGATGATAGGTATTCAACTTTTTCAAAATACTAAAAGTCATTGATTTATACACTTCAAACGGGTGCATTTTAAACTGATTCATATCTCAGTAAGAAAGAAATAGTAATCAAGATTTGCCTCAAGAAACCCTTAGTGAACAGATGCAGAATTAATTTGTGACAAGGCATTCCCTTTAATTTCAAATGGCATTAATCTATGTGTCCTCAATGTATATTTAGCAGTTGATTAAGTAAAAAAAATTGGGAGAAATGAGTCATTGTACAGCTCATTTTAGCATATGTTCTAAGTCCAGATCTACATTGCTCTAGTACCCACTGCCAACAGCAATGCAGTTTCTGTGGCACAGATAGCCTTCACATTCACATTCATTCTTCACATTCACTTAATTGTCAAGGACATTCTTGTGAAATCCAGATCTGCCACATTCCAGTTTTTCACACTGAAGAAATTACTCTCTCAGCCTCAGTGTCCTCAGCTCTTAAATGCATTTAAACTTAAATATTGTGTCCATCTCATAGAGTTGCTATGAATATGAAATCACTCCATACATGTAAAGTGCCTAATTCTTCTGAGGTAGTATGTTTGTTAGACGTTATTATTTAACAAATTTGCAGTTTTGTTTTAGTTTAATAGTTACTCTAATCAAGATGGATTTGGAAGGGTTTAGGGGAAGGAGTGAGGGTGAATATGATAAAAATACATTGTATGGATGCATAAATTCTCAAAGAATTAAGAAAAATATCTCTCCAAACAACTGTAATCCTAGTGAATGTGTTTGTCTAGCTTTGTATTTGAACATATTCATGGAATTAATAAAAATTAAACCAACAGAGTGGCCACTGTGTTCTCCCTTTTCTTTAAAAGGAGTTTATACAAAATTGGAAAACAGTAGTCTGGAACAATCTATTTTTTACCTCCATACTGTATATTTGTCGCTGTTTCACAGCTGTTACTTTCAAGTCTGAAAATAAGTAAGGATCAGTCACATCCAATTCCAATTAGCTTATTAATAATTTATATTTGGAATTCTCATAGGTAAATGAAAAAGCCAAAATATTGCATTGCACAGCAGTGTGGAGCAGTGAGAATGTTTTCAGTAACTTTTGTGAATGTTTAGTACAGTTCATACTTTGAGCCTTATATATCCTTTGAAATGAAGGCAAATCCCTTTAAGAGTTAAAACCTTATGTGATCTATGATATTTAATATACTCTTTATTGTATGATCATACATTGTCATGCACTGTTCTATTTGATAGAGAAAATATGCTTCCAAGGGGCCTTTCATAATGTAGTGCTCAATTGAAAATTATTGGATATTTTTTTCTGTGATTTTTCTCATTTTCTAACATCACTTTGGATACACAATTAAGCCATCTAAAGTGAGAGAAGGAGGGCTGGAGGGATGGCACAGTGGTTAAGAGTACTGGCTGTTCTTACAGAGGGCCTGGGTTTGGTTCCCAGTATCCACATGGCAGGCAGCAACAACTGTAGTATCTCCAGTTCCAGAGGATCTGAAGCCCTCTTCTAACCACTGCAGGCATTGCATGACACAGGTGCACTTACATACAGGCAGGCAATATACTCATATACCTAAAATAAAAATAAAAATTTATAAGAGAAGGGAATATAGTAATAAGTAAGGGATACTGGGATTATCTACAGATTGAAAAATGAACTAGAAAAGTCACACTTGCCTACATAGTATTAAAGAACTATTCCTGGGTATGTCCTTCCTCTCCCATTACTTTCAACCCATTGTATTGTCAGAAAAGCAATAAAGATCCATTAAGAAAAAATAACAAAACACTTTTTCTGGTTAAGAGAACAGAACCTCTGGCCTGGGTGGACACCTAACATTCCAGTTGCCCAGGTCAATCACCTGGTCACGGGATCATTCAGGAAGGAGGAACTACCCCTAGAAAAGGTGGACTCACTCTAAGTCATACTAATGAGATAGGAGAAATAATTAGCCCTCTAATAATTACTATTATGTTTCCCTCCCAGAATTCCCTTCTAGCATAGTCCCTATAAGCTGCCTTGAGGTGGTAATGAGGTTTGTTGGGACTCAGAAGAGTCCAGCTTTCCCTTTTACTTTTGTTTGTCTCTTTCTTTCAAATGGTGGCCAGAACCTAAGCCTGCTTTTTCTGATATTCTGGGCTTTTTTACTTTTTCTCTAAAAGCCCTGTCCCCACCATGTGGCTGCTTCTCTGCAATGTGTTTGACCTCTATGCCTGCCTAACTCAAGCAGCATGACTTTTTTCCTTCTCCCCTCCATTTTCTTTCTCCAGGGAGCTGCTGAGATTTATAGTTTGTCCTGGGGGATTTTCTTTTAAACTCTGATAAAATTGTCCTTAAACTTCTGTCTGAGTTCATTCTTAAATTCTTTTTCACTTTTTGAGACATGGTCTCCCTATAGCCCTAGCTGGCCTGGGAACTCACTATGCTGACGTCACTATGCTGATCAAGGTCACTATGCTGACCTTGATCTCACAGAGATCCACCTACCTCTACCTCCTGAGTGCTGCGAATAAAGGCATGAACCACCACACCCAGCTATTCCTTTAATATGTTATTGGACACCATCTTGACCAGCTCTACATAAAATGCTACAAAAATACTGTGGTAGCTGGTCTCCCAGTGAATTATTCCTTATGCTATCAGTACCCTTCTGTAGTCTTCTCCTACACTGAGTCTAGGCTGGCACCATATGACAAACAGCATGGTGATTCAGTGTGACTCTAAGGATGCATCATAGGAAGACTTGGAGTTTCTGCCTTAGTGTTTACTGTGGGTGAAGCAATAAGCACGTTAAAAAACTTACCAGGTCCTCCACATTTCAAGGAAGCCCAAGTTAGCCTTAAAGAGAGGCTATGTGGAGAGGTAGATACCTGACCAGATCCTGACTAATGAGAAAAGAAGAGGAAATTGTGAGTGAAAAGCTTCCTTGCCCTTTTACACTGCGGATGAGGCAGATGACGCCAGCCCCTGCTGTCAACTGATGGTAAAAGACTCCAAGTGAGACTCACCATGCTGAAGGGAGTCAACTCACAAAAATGTGAAAGAGAATTTGTTTTTTTAAACTGTCATTTTGGAGCAATTTAATTATACAGTGGTGGATAACCAACTAAGTACCAAAATAATAACAAAAGTTCATTTTCTTTTCTTTTTTCTTTTTTTTTTTTTTTTTTTGGTTTTTTTGAGACAGGGTTTCCCTGTAGCCCCAGCTGTCCTAGAAATCACTATGTAGACTAGGCTGGCTGTACTAGGCTGCCTCTGCCTCCCAAGTGCTGGGATTAAAGGCGTGCACTACCACGCCTGGCTTTCATTTTCTATTTTTAAAAAAGATTTTTATTTATTATTTTTATTTTTTATGTGTATGCGTGTATTGTCCAAATGTATGTAAATGCATCCATGTTGTGCAGTGCCTGAGGAGGTCAGAAGAGGGCGTTGGATGACCTGGAACTGGAGTTTCAGATGCTTCTTAGCTGCTATGTGGGTGCTGAGAACTGAACCAGGGTCCTCTGTAAGAGCGGCCAGTGCTCTTAACCACTGAGCCATCTCTCCAGCCCTCCATTTTCTGTTTTGACTAATAAGGTATAGCATATTCTATATCTTCCTCATATGAATGGCTTAACAACTTTTAAAATACAAATATGAATACAACTTTTAAAATACAAATAGTCTTTAGCAAACTATTTTCTTTTTTGCCCTGCTATTCTAAAAACCCACAAAGACATTATTTCATAGTTTCATACCATTTCATCATCCTTTAGATGCTCAGTTTAAGATAACTGGTTCTGGAAATAACTAAACGTCACTAAAATGACAAGTTCTTTTGTCAGAACCTGATGGGGGGAAAAAAAAAACAGAACAGGTTTAAGAAGTAAATCCAACTGCAGGCTCTATAAACACAAATATTTGACCTTCATGACTAGGACAGGATCAGAAAGAATTAGCAATAGGGGATATATTAAAACTGAAGTCTGTTTAGATCTCTGTTTTATTAACTTTTCAAATTCT
Organism: Nannospalax galili; assembly: GCF_000622305.1. Taxonomy (NCBI): domain Eukaryota; kingdom Metazoa; phylum Chordata; class Mammalia; order Rodentia; family Spalacidae; genus Nannospalax; species Nannospalax galili. The sequence goes on along the minus strand of NW_008358866.1, from coordinate 6,537,348 downwards.
ATTATCCTTTAAAATATATTTGGCCTAGTTCACTTATTTTGGAAGATATTTAAATAAAATGTTCAAATGTTATTAAAGTATACCACCATTTATTTCTAAACAAATGTTATAAGATCAATCACAGTGATTATAAATAAGCTTTTCTGTACCTAGTTTCATACAACACACAAAAATAAATTTTATGTAGGTTGCATAGCTTGAAGTGTTAAAATGTAGATGCCACGTGATGAAGAAAATTAGAAAAATTAATATTTGCCATATTTCTGGAGGAGAAAAAATACTGACGCTTAGATAGATGGACTGTCAAAGATATATTTAAAGTTTTTCATATATTTAAAAAATATAAACTGATAGGAAATACTTGCTGTAAATTTAACAAAAGGCTAATATCTTCAATAGTCAAAATAACTAACAAAATTCAAAAGAAAAGCAAAACTTTGGGTTCTGAAAATAGGCAAAAGAATAAACTTTTTAATAAAGAAGAAAAACACTGTTGAGCAAGTAGAGCTAACGAGACAAAAATGTTTTTGTTGTTGTTGTTTGTTTGTTTTTTGTCTTTTTGAAACAAGGTCTCTCTGTAGCCCCAGCTGTCCTGGAACTCACTATGCAGGCTGGCCTTGAACTCACAGAGATCCACCTGCCTCTGCCTCCTGAGTGCTGGGATTAAAGGTGTGTGCCACCATGCCCGGCAGCCCACAGACCAGACTTTTTATGTATTTATTCTTTTCCTATCTATTAATTTTGAGCAATCAAGTATTTCTTTTTCAGTGTAAATCACCAAAGGTTTTAGTACTTAAAGGACTTCTTTAAAATTTGTAGTGTATTTAAGTCAGTGTTAAAAGAGTTAAACATAGGCTTAAAGACAACAAGAACATTCCACCATGCCCGGCAGCCCACAGACCAGACTTTTTATGTATTTATTCTTTTCCTATCTATTAATTTTGAGCAATCAAGTATTTCTTTTTCAGTGTAAATCACCAAAGGTTTTAGTACTTAAAGGACTTCTTTAAAATTTGTAGTGTATTTAAGTCAGTGTTAAAAGAGTTAAACATAGGCTTAAAGACAACAAGAACATTTGTACAGTTTTTTTTTTTTTTTAATTTTATTTTTCTGCCATGGTCTCATTATGTAGGGGGGACTCCTTATGTAGACCTGGCTGGCCTCACAGGGATCTACCTGCCTCTGCCTCCTGAGTACTAGAATTAAAGGCATGTGCCACCACCGCCCTGGCTATTATTTGTTTGTTTGTTTGTTTATTTATTTATTGTTGTTGTTTTTATTTTTGTCTTTTTGAGACAGGGTCTCCCTGCAGCCCCAGCTGGCCTGGAACTCAATATGTACACCAGGCTGGCCTCGATCTCACAGAGGTCTACTTGCCTTTGCCTCCTGAGTGTGTGGATCAACAGCATGTGCCACCATGCCTGGCTCTTTTACGTGTGTGAGTGTACTGCCGCAAATATTTAAGTGCACCTATGTGGTGCAGTGCCCACGGAGGTCAGAAGGAGGCATTGGATCCCTTGGAACTGGAGTTGATGGATGGTTGTTAGTAGCTATGTGGGTGCTGGGAATAAAACCCAGGTCTTCTGCAAGAGCAGTCAGTGCTCTTAACTGCTGAGCCATCATTCCAGCCCCATGTTTGACTTTTTAAATTATTATTATTATTATTATTATTATTTTATCTTTTTGAGACAGGTTCTCCCCGCAGCCCCAGCTGGCCTGGAACTCACTATGTAGACCAGGCTAGCCTGGATCTCACAGAGATCTGCTTACTTTTGCCTCTCGAGTGTATGGATTAAAGGTCCGCATCATCAACATTCAGTCCGTTTTTATTTTTATCATGCATTAACTAATATTCCTCAGACTTCCCAATGTTCTTTGCACACACTGAGTCTTATTTTCTTAATACCTGGAGTATCAGGCATCATCAAATGTGCCTATTTTTTGAAAATCATTACAGTGTCAAAGGCATCTTTTCCAGGGTATGATTCAATTAAATAGGTTCATATTTTATTTTGAAGTAATAAGCAGTGACTTTTAGTTTATATAACCTTTTCCAAAATGCTAATTTATTCTAGAAATATTCATTGATTAACTTTTTTTTGAAACAGGTGGTTTTCCAGTTAAGGTTGGCCCAGAACACACAATTCTGCTGCCTCTGCTTCACAAGTGCTGAAATCATGTTCACAAGCCACCAGCTTATTAAATATTTTTCCTGTGCCACCTTTGAAGGACAAAACAGGCAAAGATCTATGTCCTTCTGAAGCTTGAATCTACTTTGGGCTGTCTACCATGGATGATACCAGACTACCCAGAGGTACCAGAGGAACATGAGGAGAGGTGTAGGGGCAGAGTAGGTCAGGTTCATTTCATACTCTGTTCCCATTCATGCCCTTTTCTTTGCACAAATGCAGTTGCTAACTAAATCATGTGCATGAGGCTTGATGGCTGGTGTGCATGTGTGTGTGTGTGTGTGTGTGTGTAGACATATGCGCTTATGTGTCTCAAGGTACCAAAGACAGGGTCTTAATTCTTCTGTAGAAAGACTGACAATGAGTAAGCTATGTGCATAAAAGCATAAAAGCATGTTGAATGATGATAAATGCTATAGAAAAAAATCAAAGTAAAAAAAGAATGTGCCCAGGGAGGGCCTACCAAGTACTAATTTAGTAGACTGTAAGAGGGGAGTAAGTCAACCATGAAGACAGCTATGGAAGTGTCCTGGGAAGGGTGAAATCAATGGAAAGACCCTGAGGTCAGACAGGAGCCCCATCCAGATAGCAAGCCAGTTTGGCCAGAACAGACTGAATGAGACTGAGTTGGAGGTGAGATCTGAGGACTTGAACAGAGCGTAAGGTGTGAAAGATACAGGCAGGTGATATTTAGGGCCTGGGGGCTAATATAAGGGATTTAGTTTCTATGTAGCATTAAATAAGAAGCTTTGGAAGAATTTAGTAGGTGTGTTGCATTTTAGCAGACTAACTAGCTACAGTACTGAAAGAAGACTGAAGGAGCCAGATAGAAGCATGGAACTAGTTAGGAGACCATTGTTATAATCTGGTACAAAGGGATAGTAGTGTGGGTAAAGGTGGTAGGATTTGGGTCCTTGTAGGATTCTCAATAAATTATAATGGTAGAACTAAGAGCTCGATGTGGGATCTGAAAAAAGAAAGGAATCAGAGATGATGCTGAGGTGTTAGTCCTAACAATGGGTGTGCTGTGTGCTTTGCACCAAGAAGAGGAGGATCGTCTCAAAACCAGATTGTGATGGGGAATAGACCATGACTTCAGTTTGGGTAATGTTATGGCAGAGATGACAAGTCAGGAGCGGTATTATGAGCGTAGGGCTGAGGGGAGCAGTCTTATCTAGAGATGATAATTTGAAGTGATTGGTGTAGAGAATATTTCAATTGTGAAGTCAACAATGGAATGAGAGTAGTTTAAAAACAGGGAAACTCCAAGGATTGAATTTTAGAGAGATAAGGAGTAAAGGGCAAAGGAAGATAAGAAGATGTCAAAAAGACTTAAAATATGAAGGTGCTGGTAATTGCCTGATGGGAGCTTGTTCAGAGAATGGAAGAACAGAAACTGGAGACAACATAGATGACTCTTCTTAAGAATTTTGCTGCAGGCCTGTGGGTGGTGGCCCATACCTTTGATCTTAGCATTCCACACAGGGGCAGGGGGGAGTCTCTGTGAGTCTGAAGCCAGTGTGGTCTACATAGGAAGTTCCTGGCCAGCCAGGACTACATAGTGAGACCCTATCTAAAAAAAATTGTATTAAAAGAAAGGAGACAAAATCACCATTATTCATAGATGAAATGGCTTTGCATAGAAACCAAGAGTCAATAGAAAAACTATGAAATATAATAAGGGGAAGTCAGCTGCATGTCTATATAACAGCAAAAAGCAGCTTAGTAACAGGAAGAATACCATGTAGCATAGCAACCCAAAGTACCAAGTACTCAATACTAAATCTAATAAAAGATATGCAAGCTTTTAATGGAGATAGGTATAAGCCATAATGGAAAGACATTAGAGGCCACCTAAATCTGCATGGGTATTGTGAACATGCAACTCTCCTTAAATATTTCTATTAGTTCAGTACAGTTCCACTCAAAATCCAATCAGAACTTTAAAAAAATCTTTTACTTATTATTTTTATGTGTATAAGTGTCTATATTGCCTGCATGCATGTAAGTGCACCCATGTTGTGCAATGACCATGGAAGTCAGAAGAGGGTGTCGGATCCTCTGGAACTGGAGTTAGGGGTGGTTGTTAGCTGCTATGTGGTGCTGAATCGAATTTGAGTCCTCTGCAAGAGCAGCCAGTGCTCTTAACTGCTGAGTCATCTCTCCAGCCCTGTTTTCTTAAATATTTTATTTATTATTTTTTGTTACTTTTGTGTATGAGTGTATTGCCTGCATGTATGTTAGCATACCATGTGTCATGCAAGACCTGGGGAGGTCAGAAGAGGGAATCAGTTTCCCTGGAACTAAAGTTAGGAACCATTGTTAGCTGCCCCGTGGGTTCTGGGAATTGAACCCAGGTCCTCTGCAAGAGCAGCCAGTGTTCTTAACCGCTGAACCATCCTTCCAGCCCTTAATCAGAACTTTTTACTTCTGAACTAGACATGTTTGTTCTAAAATTGGAATGGAAGAGCACAAGAACAAGCTTATCCTGGCATTCTCAGCAAAGCAGAACACTGCCTGATAATTGCTCTCTCACATATCAAGGCTAATTATACAGCTATAGAAGTTGTATAACGCAGGGCTAGATAGAAAAGGGAACAGAAAAGACAGCATTACAAATGCTATAGGCAGAGAGACACAAAACCTGATTTATGATAAAGCAGGCCCTCTATGTCAGTGTGAAGGAGAAACTAGTATGTTAATTAAAAAAAATAAAATTATATCCAAACTCCCCTCAAGAATTAGTGGTAAGGAAATGAAAGACCTACTTCAAAAAGGGAAACTTGAAAACAGGCAAATATCTAAAATATGAGAGAATATCTGCAACATTTGAGAAATGATAAATTCATTAAGATACATAAATGGGAATATAAACCCAAAATGAAAAAGATTTATTCACATCACAATGAAAACTTCTTCACAATCTAATGAAACTGTATAGAAATTAAAAAAGATATGTAGCAATGTGAAAAGATACTTGATGCATACAGACATATATACCTATGTATACATATATGTGCAAATAACATGTCTCTAAAAATGGAAACCTTTACAAATTAATAAAAGACAACAGTGATACAAAAGAAAAAATGATAGGGGCTAGAGAGCTGACTCAGCAGTTAAGAGCACTGGCTGCTCTTGCAGAGGACCTGGGTTCGATTCCCAGCACCCACATGGCAGTTGACAACTTTCCTAACTCCAGTTCCGGGGGATCCAACATCATCTTCTGACCTTCAAGGGCACTGCATAACATGGGTGTACTTACACACATGGAAGCAATACACTTGCACACTCACTTGTATACATAAAATAAAAATAATAAAATTTAAAAAAGAGAAATGATCAAATCCATGTGCATGCTGCTAATTCTGATAATATCCTTCTTGATCTAATCTAATCTTGTCTCAAGTACTTTTACCCAAGAGCTTACTTATACTCTTAAAAATTATTGGAGAATTCCAAAGAGATTTTATTTCTGTATGTGATTATTTACCAGTATCTTTTGTCTTAGAAATTAAATTTTAAGAATTAAAAAAATATTTCAGTTACAATACTCATAGGTCAATTACATACTAGCACATAGGATGTATTTTTATGGAACACTGTTTTCCAAAACTGTGAGAAGAATGATAGTGTTTTCTATTTTTATAGGGTTCTCTCTGTCTCTTTTCTGAAGCAGGATCTCATGCTGTAACTCAAGCTGGCCTCACACTCGCATTCCTTGCCTCCCCAAATGTTTATTTGTTTATTTATCTTTGTTTTTCTGTTCAGACAGGATCTCACGGATCTGAAACAGGCCATGAACTCACTATATATAGCATAGGCAGAGGATGGCCTCGAACTTCGGCTCCTCCTGGCTTCATTTCCCAGGTGCTGGGATTACAGGCATACACCATCATACCTGATTATAGTTTTTGCGGTGCTGGGAATCAGAGCCAGGGCTTAGTGCATGCTGGGCAAGTACTCTACCAGCTAAACTACATCCTTGTACAAATGTTTGAGCTAGTATTTCTCATACTCACATTTTAAACTCCTCATTTTCCCTGTTTGACTTTGGTTAAGATGTATTGCTAGCTGACTGAAACTTAAGAAACATAAGGATTTCATAGGACTGGGTATTTTGCATCCATCACATTATAACTTAGGCTGTCACTTTTGCTAGAAGGTGTTTTGATTCAATGATAAGCTTTCCTTGTAAGTATGATGTCATTCTGACTGAGAAGTAGTGTTAAGAACATTAAAACAGTGACTTCTGGCCTGTGTTTTTGTATTCCAGGTAATTCTATAGGTCACAATTTAGGAACACTGATTTTTAATATAATTGTAACTTTTCATTTATGTTTCTTTGCTATTTACAATTTTTTATATTTGTTCCAATTTTAAAGAAATGTTGAAAAAAGGTAAAAAATAAAATGTCATTGTAATATAGAACTTTTCTAACTTAATTATAATGATCATAGTCTATCATTTATTTAAAATAATTGTGGAATTATTGAGATAATGAAAAATTCTCCTTGTAAGTCTGAAGGTTGTTTTTTAAAGTTATTCTTGATAAGAATCTTTTCAAGGCCTTAAGCAGATTAAATGCTATGTAATTTGTGACCTCATGATGCAAGGTAATTAGAGATGTTAATTACTTTATTATAATTACAATAATTTTAGATGCAAATGGTTTTTTGCTTCTATACTTAAGATGATGCTAACCATGAGTAAAAAGTTTTCATAGTTTGGTCTCTACTTTTAATGACAACTTTAACTTTTTAATGTTATCTATATACCACCACCTAGAAGCAAAACTCTTCTCAGTTCTACTATAAGCTGATAAAACTAGCCAAACTCTTAAATAACCTTGGTAAAATATCTGTAAAGCAGGTTCTGAATGAAGTCCTCACTAAAGGTATTTAAATTTCTCTGTAAAGTTTTTGATATCCATGTTTTGTCACAAAGCTTTAAAATTTTTAATTTAATTTTTCCTTCTTAGTGAGGTCCCAGTTATATTTTCTTAAAGTTTGTAAGAAAAATTTTGAGCAATGAATATGGATTTTGTTACAATCAGGAAGGAGAAGGAGCTATGATCAAAATATGTAGCTATCTCAGTTTATATTATTGCTTTTATTATCCAGTTACCAAAATGTTTGAATTCTTTATTTCCTACTCCTGGTTTTGACTTTGTTTCATTGATTTCTTCCCAGGTTATGTCTATTATTTATTGAAAAAGACTTGGCAGCATAATTTCCATCTTACCTTTTTCCAGAGAATGGTTTTCTTCAGTTTTTGAGGACTCAACTCCTACTATGGGTGTTGGTAGCATCTGTGGAGCTAACCCCAGCAAGTCTCAAGCCAGTTTAGGGACTGACCCCTGACCACTGTCCTGTGAAGGGCACTGTATAGTTTGAGAGGGGAGAGGTGTTGAAGACACTCCCTTCAGAAATGTCTCTGTAGCTAAGATCCCACTTTTCGTATGCATGTGTATCTATGTAGGAGTGAGTGTGTGTATATAGATGCCAGGAAACTAGAAAGGGGACCATCCAAGGGGAAAAAAGAAGCTTTGAGGGAGAGGGTTGGGGAGGGCAAAAGAACATCTGTAATACAAAAATGAAAAGAGGAATACTGGAGGTGGAAGTGTTTAAATGGGAATATAGGGAAGGGAAATGGAGGAGAGAAGGGGTTAGAGGTGGGTAAATCAAAATGAAGTACATACGGAAATGATTTAAGGAAATCTGTGAATTTGCATGTTGAAGAAAAGGAGAAGAGGAGGAGGAGAAGGAAAGAAGGAAGGAAAGAAGGAAGGAAGGAAGGAAGGAAGGAAGGGAGAAAGGATGGGGTATAGGTGGGGTATAGCTTCATAGTGGAGTACTTGCCTAGCATGTGCAATGCACTGAATTCAATCATCAGGAGTGAGGGAAAAAGTTAAGAATGCTCCTGACAGCTGTGAATTCTATTCGTGTCCAGTGACAAAATTTTTAACTTCTTTTTTTTTTTTTTTTTTTTTTTGGAGACAGGGTGTTATGGTGTAGCCCTGACTAGCTTGGAACTCAAAGAGATCTGCTTGCCTATGCCTTAAAAATGCTGAGATTAAAGTTATGCACCACAACTTCTGGTCATTGAAAAACTTCTTAATGGCTTTTAGACTGATGCCCATCAGCCACAGTCCCTGAGTGACTAGGCTGCTGTGGCCCTATTGGCACAACCATTTTCCTCTTTTCTTGGCACAAACATTTCTCCTCTTTTCCTTGTTTTCTTCAAGACAAGGACCTGGCAGACAAAAGCACTGTTTTTAATTATCTATCTCCTTCTTTTCAGAATTATTTTAATGATTTAAAAAATTGACTTCTCAATTTCATATTAAAACATTATTTGAAAACTCAGATATGCCCATTGTCTGTAGTTAAACTACAGAGCATAAAAGCTTCTGTATTTCCTAATCGTCTGGCTTCCTGTTACTTATCTCAATAAATGAAAACCCTCTTTTTTGTGCTGATTTGTCAAGAATGTGTGACTGGTAACCCCAGCTGTGGTGGACTCTGTTTAAAGAGGCCTACCTCTGCTGAATGATCCATTGGCTAGACCCCTTTCCTTTAGAAACTTTCTTGGGTTCTCAGCCCATGTAAAACTCTCTTTTCTAATTACCTATGATGCCCTTATTATTCACTTAGAGCATACATGCTATTTTGTAATACACCCTGTTCAGAGTAATCCCTGGATGATTCTGTGCAGCCTTAATTCCTGGCACAGGGTTTATCCACAGTACCTTAAATACTGTCTTAGTGAGCACTTGGTAAGGATATAGTGGACAGTACCTTAAATACTGCCTTAGTGGGCACTTGGTGAGGGTTTAGTGGCTAGTACCTCAAATACTGTCCTATTGAGCACTTGGTAAGGGTGTAGTGGATAAGTTAATTTCATTGATAATATATGCCCCTACTCTACCTACAGTTCTTTCGTTGTGACAGTGAGAAGTGTGAATTTCCTTTTGGCAAGACAACTGTACAGTCAGGATACTCTAAGTACAGCATCTTTACTAGGAAAGCAAAATAGAGATTGGAAGCCAAAACTTGAGGAGGAGTTCTAGCCAAAGACACAAACAGCCAAATTCTCCTGGAGGCGGTTTCCTAGAAACAATTTACATTGACTGTGCTTTGGTCCAAAAGGGCTTCTTTGAAAGTAACACAGCAGTATGAGGTAAATCCGTCTTTGCAGACTGCCAGCTTAGAACAGAAGTATGCAAGTGTTGGCTGAAATCACCCAGACCAGCGCTTCGGTAATTCCATTCCTTTGGAAAACCATATTTCATTTTCTTCAGGTATTTTGTAGAACATTCATATTGCTTAGAATTGGAATATCTTTCTAATTGTGGAATCTCTCTTCTTCTGGTATGGATTTTGGCTGAAGCCATTGTGTTGAGGGAATTTTTAATAATGTGAATATAGTGTAGTGACTAAAGCAAGAAGTCTGTGAAAATTTAGCATTTTTTAAAAAATGTGTGCATTGGTCAGAAAGTCCAATTCATAAATAGGGTTAAAGTTATTTGCATCTATAATTGACCATCAATGTGCCATCAGAAACCCATATGAAGATGTTCACTAATTGTAGTTTATGTCTGTCAGGAGGTGAAAATAAATGTAGCTAATAATCCTTGCCTTTAAGAAGTTTGCAATATATGTGGATGGATAATATGAATTATTTATTAAAATACAAATCGATGATAGAATGAAACAGAATGAAACAGTATATCATTATTTGTTAATGAATGATAACAACAAAAATAATGCCATGAGGGGCTGGAGAGATGGCTCAGCAGTTAAGAACACTGGTGGCTCTTGAAGAGGACCCAGGTTCGATACCCAGCACTCACAAGGTGGCTAAAAACTGTCTGTGACTCCAGTTCCTGGGAATCCAACTCCCTTTTCTGACCTCTGCAGTCGTTACATGACATGGGTGCACTTACATACATGCAGGCATTAACTCATACACATAAAATAAAAATAATAAATATAATATTTAAAAAAGAGTCAAAGTTAGTTTTGAAATATTGGATTTTTTTTCTCCAGAGAGGCAAAAAATGATAGATTAAACTAGGGTATAGCAGGAACTTGGGTTTAGATTATAGAAGTGAATATGAGGTTTAGGTCTAAGGTCTTACCTTGTGAGTGGTGATGACCCACATAAGAAGATCTTGGTAAGAGAAATATCTTGACCAAGTTGAATTTTCAGAAAGTTAATTTGTCAGAGATGTGCCACTTGGAAATGAAGACTAATAGACAGGGAAATTCGAAAATTCTTAGAAGATTAATATGGCAATAGAGATGTGAGGTAGACATAAGGACATAAATCCTTCTTCTGTGCATCATGATTCCTTTCATTATTTAGTGGTTCAGATGGTGAAGACACTCTTCTTCCTAAATAGCTGCAGCTAGACCACATAGCCCAGGTTCACGCAACAGAGGGAGCCCACTTTTGTGATCATAATTACTGATTCAGGGCATGATACACGATCTAAACCAGTCAGGATGATCTGTAGAGCTTTTTCTGTCTCTCCTATGGGGGGGAATACCTTCTTCTTTAGGAATGCTAATGTGTCAGTGGCCATCTTTCCTGTTACATGGTTCACCATGTTCCATTTTGATCTTTTTTTTTTTTTTTTTGTCTTTTTGAGACAGGGTCTCCCTGGCCCCAGCTAGCCTGGAACTCACTATGTAGACTAGGCTGGCCTTGAATTCACAGAGATCTGCCTGCCTCTGTCTCTCAAGTGCTGGGACTAAAGGTGTAAACCACCACGCCCAGCTTCCATGGTCCATTTTGATATATATGCCTTTGTATATTTCTCTTCCATAGTGTGCCAGGGCTGGTCTGTGTAATGAGTGAGGACACAGCAGAGGTTATTGTATGTTAAAAATGAAACTGGGCCGGGAAAGATACTACAGATTCCAAAACGGAATCAACAACGCTTGATGATTGATTCTATTTTTGTTTTATTATTTTTTGATTAAAAATTTTTATTTATGTGTATGTATGTATCTATGTGAGTGTATGTCATGTGTGTGTGCATGCCTGAGAGTCCAGAAGAGGACGTCGGATCCCCTGGAAGTACAGCTACAAGCCATTGTAAGCTGCCAGACTTCGGTGCTCAAACTGAACTCTGGTCCTCTGGAAGCTCTGCTAACTGTTGAGACATCTTTCCAGTCCCGTGGTTAGATGTTAAGAGAATGCGAAGGTTCTGAACTTTTGACAGAACAGCTAAGTCCTTAATAGATGTAACCATATCTGGAAGGAAGTTCCTTCTGTGGTTTTTGTGAGAAATGGTTAGGAGAGATAAGGAATATATTTTCACATTGAGCTTTTAGAAAGCAGTATTAAGAACAATCAGAAATATCAGGAACAGTGAGTTCGCTGTCATTTCCTTGAAGATGTTGGAAATTGGAGCTGTAATACAGCATCAAAACTGTAAGAAACAGGCAGAGGGAGGCAATGGCCCCATCTCTGCTGCTACAAGTCTGCTGACATTTTCCTCCGTTTTTCACTCGCTTCAGGTGGTTTCTAATCTCGGTTGAAGCAGCCCCAGCTTTGTGGACAGGCTGGAACCAGGATCAGGGCACTTGTGGTCACCTCATCTCTTAGCTTTGGATATGACTTCAGCCTTATGCTCACTTGATTCTAGCCGTGTAATACTGACTAGCTCAGTGTGCTCAGAAACACTGAACGTTTTCCCTGTAAATTGATAAATCCACATCTTCTTTCCTTTATAAATGCTGTAAGCCTGAGAAATACCTCTTTCTATACTGCTGAATGTATTTTAATTTCCATTTTCTTTCTTCTTAAAATTATCATCTATTCCTTGCTTGTAAAAAGCAAAATCAAACAGCAGCAACAGCAAAGACCCTTCATGGTCTGTAGGGCAATCATGAAGGGACCCGAAATTTTAGTTGGGGAAAATAAAAATGTTAAACAGAGTTTAGACTACCTGATGTGCAGCTGCTTGTTATTTTAGCTCATAAACTTAAATAACAATTCTTAAGTATTTTGTATCTTGCTTCAGTGAACTCGAGTAATAATTAAAATATTGTTAATGATATAATTATACAAACCCTGTTTTTGGATGCTTTTCCATCAAACTGTTTTAAAATTCAGTGAGTGTGTAAAAGGCAGTTGTGGGTTTGAAAACGCTAATCTGCTTCTCTGCTAAGTATCTTATTCTTATGAGGCCGGATCTTGAAATTCAATAGCGGTTGTATAGTACAGCAGACAAGGAAGTGGGACAATGCAAAGCAAACCGACCCAGCCAATCCTTGTCTTTCCTGGCTCCTCCCTTACCACATATCTCAGACTCACTGTTTTTTTTTTTTTTTTTTTTTTCTTCAAATCTGGAAAAATCTCTTTAGCTTGCATTATTTGTTGATGCTTGCCTTCAATATTTGTCATTTATTTCCTCAGCATCTAGTTAATGTTTAATGAAGACAGAGCCTTCTTTAACAACACTTGTTTTGGCAATTGTGAGAAACCGGGGAAGAGTCTGGATAATTTTAGTGATTCTCTGAAACTACACTGTAGAGTTTTTAATCACTGGAAAGATGCTTAAAATGTAAAGGTTTTTCCCGCCACCCAGAAACACGAGAAAAACCAAACCGATGTAATAATCACTTATAAGTTGCTAAATGGAAGCAGAGGGATTCCTACTTGGCCATTTCTAGCTACACTGTGCCTGGCTGGAAGGACTGGCTATTGGACTTCTTAATTATGTTTGCATAACTAAATGTAAACCAAGAGAGGACCATGAGGCAACTGACTTCATAATGATGGTTTTCTTTCTCCAGTTTCTCCCTCTGCCGTCCCTCCTTTTGTTGATAGCTCATTTTAGATAGGTTATAAAAATGGAGAGGATATTCACTTTCAGGATAAAGGCGCAATGCCAAAGTAGGAGACAAAATTTTGGCAGTGATCTGGATTTTCTTAAAGACAATACATATTCTTCTTCCTTTATCCCCTTAGAAGTGTGAAATGAATCTCACTTGTGGGCACTTTTAGCTCAACCTTCAGTTAAGTGTATTGTTAAGTCTATTGCCACATCAGTTAAGTCTATTGCCACATCAGGGACAAGATTCTTAAGCATTCTCTGTGCAAGATTGTTTTTTAAACATTTTGCTTTTTCCTTTGCTCAGTATGAGTGTAACTTAATAAAGAAATTTCAGTTTTCATGCCACAAGTTTGGTTGCCCTAGTTAAAAATTATATGTACAGTTATGAAAATCGAGCATTTGGTTGCCATGGTGCAGAGGGAATTCTATCTTGGAATTATTTAAATGCATCGGCTTATTGGATTTCCAACTCATATTTTCCTTGTAGAAAGCTGCTGGGATACACATTGCTTTCCTACTAGTGATGTAGGACAAATGTGAAAATCTGAAGTAATTTTGGTCATCATTGACTTTCATCTTGTGAATTAGCCTTACTCTCTGAAAAGGACAAAAAGATTGATTTTTCTCACAACTATTTTAAGGAAGGAAATGTGGTTTGTGGCTAATAGGGTAAGATACTGGCCCATATTAAAACAATTCACCTTGGAAGTTCAGAGATACTAGATTTGGATTATATATGT
>NW_008358866.1:6514351-6523544 GCF_000622305.1 Nannospalax galili | reverse complement strand
TAATAGTATATTTTGTAGCTGAACTTCAAGTTTTTAAAACAACATTCAATAAATTTTATATTTGCTTATCAATATGTTAAATTCCAAAATTTACAAATAATAAATGGTGCTCTTAGCTTGAAACTGTGTTTCACTCTCTGATCGGGTCCATGGGATTTTAGTAGTTATTCAGGGCTTGCTTAAATTTTATCCACCAGGCCTGACATTCTAAAAATTGAAGTGATGCTCAAGGTAGATCAGGAAGTTCTGGCAGTGACTAAAAGAAGTGTCAGACTGTCAGACCTTCCCATGCCACTAGAAGGAAGAAGTTTGCCACAGAGTATTTATTAGTTATTGAATGATGCCTGGGATGGATTTTTGCAGGGCATGTTTTCCAGCATTGTACACACCCAATCCCTCTGGGGGCCTGAAGTGATCTTGGAATTTGCTACCTCTGACTAGTGAGATCATGAAGCTAGGACTGAGGGTTTCTGCAGAAGATAGCATTAGATTCGGCCTGTTTTGAATCTCTGGACTTGCTTCTCTTCCAGTGGCAAAAATGCACATCCCTATCACACAGAGCCACAACACAGCGTGAAGAATGCTCAGTGCTGAGCTTGTAGCATGGCGCCAACATTGGTTACAAAGTCAGGGGCCCTGGATTCTTTCACCACCCACATGCTCTGGAAGTCTCCTCTCCCTGGTCTCAGTATCATCTATAAAATGTACCTTTGTAGGAGATTAATGGCTTGGAGTGAAGCTGTGAGGAATTTACAGAAATTATGTTGGACCACAGATGTATAGACCTTAGGATGTCGTGTTAGGAACTGTACTTCTTAGAGATGGATGTCAGATCAGCTTCCAATGAATAGTTGGGTGATGACGCTTTGGAAACCAGTACATTTATAGCTGGGACCAGAATTGTAATTATTTTATTCCTTTCAGAACATGAAACAAGTAAAGTGATACTTTAGTATCCTTAGCTCACTATTAATGACATTCCTTCTAGAAATTCCATCTACCACCACTGCGCTTTCTTCTGCAAACAAAATTTAGCAACTTACATTGCCATCCACTTTCTTTCCTCAATTACTTGGACTCTAGGTCTTTCTCCCGCCACCTCCCCAATGCAAGTCATCTGGTTCGTCCGTCCCTCCCCCACTTCCAAGTGTTTGGGAATGTTCTCTTTATCTTTGGTGGCCTGAACTTTTCCTAAGATGATACTGGTTTGCAATCTTGTTCCCTCCCTTCTCCTCTTTCGTTTTACAGTGCCTTTGATCTGAAGGCTTCTACATTTCTGTGGCTCCAGGAAATGTACTTTCATTATTTTTTTTTCTCATTTTATTGCTTCTATTGCATTCTTTTGAAACTTACATTGCAGATGTTTGAAGTCATCTGAATCTCTTTCCTTGCTCAACTTTTCTTTTACATTTTCCATTATATGAATTTTATCTTTTGTATTGCATTCCTCAGTTGAGTTTTTCAGTTCTACAAGTTTGTCTTGGGCTAAATGTGCTCTGGAATCTAGTTCATTTGTTGGTATTTGAAATTTTTCTTCTTTGTGAATGAATCCTAGATGTAAATATTTATTATATCAATTCATAGCACATTTACCTATGTGTACCTTGTTTCATTCATTTTTTAGAATCTTCGTCTCTAATTTGTAATCTCACCACAGTTTTTATTTAAGATGTTTATATGGTCATAATGTGTATGTATTAATCTTAAAATTAAAAAAATTTAATTTATGTGTGTGTGTGTGTGTGTGTGTGTATGACACATGTGTGTGGGCACTTGAGGAGTCCAGAAGAGGGTATCAGATCTGAGGGAGTTGAAATTACAAGTGGTTGTGAGCTGCCTGATGTAGGTGCTGGAAACCAAAGTCTGGGCTTCCGGAAAAGCAGCAAGTGCTCTTAACCTCTGAACCATCTGTCTAACCCCTTAAAAATTTTAAAAAACTACATTTTTTTTATTTGTGTGTGTGTGTGTGTGTGTGTGTGTGTGTGTGTATGTGTGTGTGTGTGTGTGTGTGTGTGTGTTGGGGGATGTGTATGGAGGTTGAAGGACAACTTGGAGGAGCCAGTTCTCTCTTTCTACCATGTGGGTCCCAGGAATCGAACTCAGGTCATCAGGCATGGAGATGAATCCCTTTACACTGAGCTACCCTTTTAAAAATTTTTTTTCTCTTTTTCCTCCCCCCCCCTCCACCTCCCCCTCCTCCTCCCACCTCCTCCTCCTCTTTTGGTTTTTTTGAGACAGGATCTCCCTGTGGTGGGGCTGACCTGGAGCTCACTATGTAGACCAAGCTGGCCTTGAACTCACAGAGATCTGTTTGCCTCTGTCTCCTGAGTGCTGGGACTAGAAGTGTGAACCACTACACCTGACATTATTCATGTGTATGAGTGTATTGCCTGCATGCATGTAAATGCATCCATGTCATGCAGTGCCCAAGGAGGTCAGAAGAGGCATTGGATCCTCTGGAACTGGAGTTATGGACTGTTGTTAGCCACCATGTGGGTGCTGGGATTTGAACTCAGTTCTTTTGCAAAAGCAGCCAGTGCTCTTTACTGTTGAGCCATCTCTCCAGCCCCCGACCTCACTGAGCTATCTTGCCAGCCCATAAATGTGTATGTATGCCAAAGATGTTTCATTGTTTTCTGAGTCCATTTATAAAATTAACCTAAAATAGTTTTGTGTTAAGTAGCATTTTTGAACATTGCCAATTATGCGTTGATTCTCAAAAACTCAGATTATTTCATAGTAATATTTTAACTAACAAAGGTGATATTTTCTCCAACGTCTCCAAATAAATTATGTTTAACATCTCATTTTATTGTCTTCATTATTTTTCTATAACTTTTACTCATTCAGTTATTTGAATCATCAGATTATCCTTTCTGATACTGCTAATTTTCCTCAAGCATTTGGTGATGTTTTATTTTCTTACTGGCAAGATTCTATTTCTTTGGCCAAATGAGAGTTCTTATTTACTTGTCTATTTCATCTTCCTTTTTTTTTTCACTGAAAATGGTATTTATTCTAGTTTTAAAAAGAAAAATAGAGGGAGTTCCTTTCAATAACTAAAATGGTTTAAATTCTAGTCTATCAGTAACAAACCACTATATTATTTCCACTATAATTCATAAATATAATTTTTTCTTTGAAATAGACCACATATACAACAAATACTACAAATAGTTACTGCATAAATAGCATTAAAATAAAATTAATACGATATTAACTCATTCTCCATTGTAAATAGTGACATTGTTTAATCTGAGATTGTGGAAGATTTTTGTTGTTTTTCTCTTTTTCTTTCTTTCTTTTTTTTTTTTGAGTCCAGAATTTCATACAATGTATTTTGATAGCATTCAAATACCCTCCCTCCTCTCTAACCCCTCCCCACTCTGATTTCATGTCCTCCATTATTATCTGTTTTTTCTTTCTTTTTGAAACAAAATTTCTTGATGGTGTATTTTGAGTGGATAGAAATTTTAATTTTTATTAAGATCAGATTGTCATTTAACCTTTGTGTTGTTTTTAGTACTTAGGCTTGAATACAGGGCCTTGCATGTGTTAGGTAGACATTCTACCACTGAACTACAGCCACAAGTCATGTCATTTGATTGTTTTTCTTGTGGTGCTGAATACAGGAGTCATAAGTATTAGACAAACTCGTACAAGTTTTTAAATCGACTATACAAATACCTATATTATTATATCTTCTTATCAATAGGCTACTGAGAGGAAGGTGGGGAAAAGCTGTTCAGTGAGTTCTAAGTCACAGTTACATAAAAGTAAGAAATTCAGGTCTGGTTTTTCACAGTGGGGTAACTATAGATAGCAGCTATGCATTGTATATCTCATGAAACTATAATAAAAATATAATTAAGTAGATATGTTTAACCTGATTATATAGTGTATACATATATTAAAATATCACATGATACCCCATTAATAAGTACATTTTTGGTTCTAGGTTATTAGTTAAAAAAATTTAATCTGGAGTCTAGGAAGATAGCTCACTCAATAAAATGTTTACTGCACAAGCACGAAAGCCTGAGTCTGATGCTCAGCACACACATCAAAAGTCAGGTCCTGTGGCTTATAATTATAGTGCTAGGAAGTGAAGACAGGGGGAAGTAAATCCCTGGGACTCTAATACCAGCAAGCTCTTGTCTCAAAACACCAAGATAATGGCTCCTAAGGAATGACACCCAAGGCTGACCTCTGACCTCCACATATATGTGCACACATGTGCATCCATACCCCCACACAAACATACACACTTGCATTTACACATACACAAAAATTAAAAGGTTTTATTATTTTTATTTTATGTGTATGAGCATATTGCCTGTATGTAAATGCACCTAAGTCATGCAATGCCCAAGGAGGTCAGAGGAGGGCATCGGATCCTGTGGGAGACAGACTTGAGCCTAGGGTGAAAGTCTTATTGACAGCCATACAGCAGGCCTGAGGCAATGGCCCAACTGCTGGAGCCACAAGGAACGCCTTATGACATTTTGCTCCCATTGGCAGATCATGAGACTGATGCCTAGAGCTCGCCACTCCCTAATCACCACCCTTGGATACCTCACCTTTAAACTACTTACTGTGCTGTGCACCACCCTTGGATACCTCACCTTTAAACTACTTACTGTGCTGTGCACCACCCTTGGATACCTCACCTTTAAACTACTTACTGTGCTGTGCACCACCCTTGGATACCTCACCTTTAAACTACTTAACTGTACTGTGCACCACTCTTGGATACCTCACTTTTAAACTATTTGCTGTGCTGTGATTGGACCACTACCCCTATATAAGCTTGTGCCTTCCTGCAATAAACCAGATCTGCGTCACTGAACCTGGTCTCCTGTGTCTGAATGTGGCTCTGTGGACACAGTCTCCTCACCAGCCCCGGGGTCCGGACCGGATGACTGATCAGGGGAACTAAGAGAGCAGGCACCTGTGAGAACAAAGGAGCAGCACCCACAAGAACGGAGGAGCGGCCGTCGCTGGCAGTGACCACAGCTGGCACCCAACGTGGGGCTCGAAAAGCCTGATCCCACGAGGCTGTAAATACTTTGGGCTCCTGATGCCCTCTTTGCCAGTGATTCTTCCATGGGTGCTGTCCGCTTTCATTCTTCTGGCTCACTGTCTTCGGTTGGACATGCTGCTCCTGTCTTCACCGATCGTCTCCTTGAATGGTTCCTGAGTCCCTTTGGGTACGTCTTGCAAGGTGAGTGACCTCCGGTATGGGGAATAGTCATCCAGCTGCTGCCAGCCCCTGTGCTGCTGCACCGGTTTCTCTCCTCAGGAGTAGGCAAATTAGGGTAACAGAAAAGGATGTAACTAAGTTTCTAGATGAAGTACTAGCTCTTGCCCCCTGGTTTACAGATTCTGGGATCCTGAACAATGGGCTTGCATTTTATTCTTGGCCCGGTGTAGAGAAGTCAAGGAGGGACACCCACATTCTGGGCTGTTTTCCCCTGTTGTGACAGCCATTCTGGCCTCCCTTCAGGGGGTTTCTCTGGAAGCCCCTAAACAGAACAATCCCGTATTTAAGGAGATAGATGAGCAAATACAACAACAGGACACTGGGGATGGCCTGTCCCAGGCATTTCCAGTTAAAACAAAACTAATGGATTCTTGTTCTGATAAAACTATGACTGTTAATGATGCTATAAAAATGAGGAATTGGGGTTTGAGAGCTCCCCTGATGAAAAACAGGAAGTCAAGATCACCTCTGCCCCACCATTACAGGGTGGTGGCTACCCTACTCCATCTTGTATTAGCTTTGATGGAAAGCAGGAAGTTAGGGCAGCTTCTGCTCCGCCATTACAGGGCAATGGCTACTTTCTGCCATCTTGCACTAGCTTTAAGGAAGTTCCCCTCCAGTCCACCCCTCCCTTCCTGAGGAGGACTGGAAGCCCCTCCCAACTAGGCCCCTGTTCCATGATACAATGGGAGATTTTCTACAGTTCTTCCCAGTTACTGTCAATCAGGGACAACAGAACCCTAATGTCTGGAATCCATATTCTCATGATACCTTAAGGAGGCTGCGTAAGGCAGCAATTGAGGATGGCATTCACTCCCCCTGGTTTGGTCAGTTATTAGATACAATTAGTCATTCGGCCAATACCCCCTATGATTGGCAGAATATTGCCCATGCCTGCTTACAGGGAGGCGATTTCTTTTTATGGAAAGCTGCTTACCAAGATGAATGTGAACAACAGGCAGAGCACAATAGAAATGCCAATGTCCAAAACATTGGAATTGATGCTCTAATAGGTCGCGGCAATTTTGAGATCCCCCCCAAGCTCAGGCACAGGGACCTCCCCGCTACTTTGAACAAGTACGGCTTTGCATGCTGCGTGCTTTTTGAAGCATGTCAACTCGCGGTGATACCAAATTAACCAAATTGATACAAAAACCAGGAGAGTCTTTCTCTGATTTTGTTGAGAGATGCCAACAAAGTATAAATAGAAAGATCACTCATCAGGGAGCTGCCGATGCCTTGCTCAAGGATCTTGTATATGAAGGCTGCTCTACAGAGTGTCACCTTGCCATAGGACCCGTTAGACACAAGGATGTCTCTGATTGGATTCTGGCCTGCTGAGAAGTGGGGACCGCTCGGGCCCAAGCCGCAGTACTGGCTGCTCATCAGCCTCAGGCTGAGCTGGAAAAAGGAAAATGTTGGGCCTGCAGGGGACAGGGCCATTGGTCACGTACCTGTCTTAATAAGATTATGAAAGAGGCCAAAAGGAGCCAGGTTCCCTCTTTAAAATGCCCAATATGCCACAAAGGCTTTCATTGGGCAAGAGAATGTAGGTCTAAAGTGGATGCAGATGGTAAACCCATACAAAAGGTGCCTTTAAATAACGGGGCACCTCTCAGCCCCGCCCCAAAGAGAGGAAGTAAGGAAATACACGCCCCATGTCCAATGGACGATGCCTATTGATTTGCATAAGCCTAGGATGCAACTCTCCCTACATGGCCATAAGTTTAAAGGCCTAATTGATACAGGGGCTGATATTACTGTAATCAGACAGGAAGAAGCCTTGTCTCATTGGCACCATAAGCCTGGACCCCCTATACAAGGTGCTGGGGGCTTACAAAATACTTTACAGGTCCAACGTCCTGTGGTCTGGACTGACCCAGTTGGCAATACAGGAGCTATTAAACCACTCCTAGCTTCAGGACTTCCCCATAACCTGTGGGAGAGAGATATCCTCTGCAATATGGAGGTTGTTCTAACTACCAATGACAAAGCCTTTTATGATGACCGCATTGTAGACCAGCAGTTAGTTAATGCCCCCCACCCTCACCCTCAATTCTAATGGCCACTGCTCCGCTGCCCAATTGCCCCCTCATGAAACTAATGTGGGACACTAAAGCTCCCATATGGGTGGAGCAGTGGCCTCTTCCTTCACATAAATTAGTTCATTTGATCTCCTTGGTCCAGGAACAGTTATCCTTGAGTCATACTGAGCCCTCACTTGGTCCTCATAATTCTCCAATTTTTGTTATACAAAAGAGATCAGGAAAGTGGAGACTTTTACATGATTTAAGGGCTATTAATGAGCATATGAAACCTTTAGGGACCCTTCAAATGGAAATGCCTCACACTACCGCTATTCCTAAAGAGTGTGCAATTATTATTATAGATATTAAGGACTGTTTCTTTTCTATTCCTCTTCATGATGATGATAAGCCCTATTTTGCCTTCTTTATACCTACCACCAACCATAACCTTCCAGTTCAACGCTATCAATGGAAGGTTTTGCCTCAGGGCATGAAAAACAGTCCTATCTACCAGTATTATGTGGCCCATGCCTGCAGACCTTTGCTGACTGAGGTTTATATTTTACATTATATGGATGACATTCTTATAGTCCATAAGGATCCTAAGATCTTACAAGGAGCTTTTCAAAAACTCAAAAAAAACCTCCAGGCATTAGGTCTTAATATTGCAGCAGATAAAATACAGTTACATGCCCCTTATACCTTTTTGGGCCACTCTATTCAAGATGTCATCCACCCTATAGCTCCTGTTCTTACCTTACCAGATGAGGTTACACTTTTAGAGGTGCAGACCCTCTGTGGCAACATCAATTGGATACGGGGCTTCTTACCCATGTCCACAGAGAGCTTACATCTCTCTTTGACCTCTTGTGATTTACTGATATAATCTCCATTCCCCACAAGTTCTCTCCAGAGCACAACGTGTTGTCACAATGATCAATTCTCACCTGTCCCAAGCATTTGTAAATAGGAAACAGCCAAAGTTGCCCATCCAAGCACTAGTTATTCCTACTAAACCACTCTTCATGGAGTCAACTCCACAAGGTCACCCCAGTTTTTAAGGCATGGGCTATGCTAGCCCTTAAACTTGTCCACACCTCCTGCCTTCTGTATGGCCGTGAACCTGAATCGTTGGTTCTTCCCCTTCTACTTCACATGCTCCAGTCATTGTTCCTTGACAACCCTGGCTTCCAAACTCTTCTACTAGTCTATCAGGGGAAATATGACAATAATTATCCTAAATATAAACTCCTTCAAGGAATAAGACAGCCTCAACTTCACAAGGTCACCCCGGCTACTGAGGCATGGGCTATGTTAGCCCTTAAACTTGTCCACACCTCCTGCCTTCTGTATGGCCGCAAACCCAAATCGTTGGTTCTTCCCCTTCCACTTCACATGCTACAGTCATTGTTCCTTGACGACCCTGGCTTCCAAACTCTCCTAATAGTCTATCAGGGGAAATATGACAATCATTATCCTAAACATAAACTCCTTCAAGGAATAAGACAGCTTCCCCTGTCCCTATTTCCCCAGGCATTCCCAACGCGTAACCCTCTTCCTAAAGCTCCTTAATCTTTACTGATTCTAGTAAATGCAAATTTGGTTATGTAATTTACCAGGAAGGACAACTCTCCTCACATAAGGTTTTCCCTTTCCAGGGATCCGTACAGCTTGAAGAGCTCTCAGCCATGTTACAGGTCTTTCACAATCTCCCTACAACTCCCTGTAATATTTTTTCTGACAGTGTTTATGTAGTTCAGACTCTACAACATCTGGCCTTCACAGCTTTGCAGTCCCACCAGAGTCCCCTTGATTTGTTGCTCTCCTCATTACAACTATTACTTGAGCAGTGCTCTGCCCCTTGGTATATTCAACACTTACGGTCTCATACCAATCACCCAGG
>NW_008358866.1:6469593-6513801 GCF_000622305.1 Nannospalax galili | reverse complement strand
TTCAGGGTCAAGGGATTGTTGAACATTCCCACCAAACACTCATTAAACAAATACAGAAAATAGGGGAAGACAATGATAAAGGCCCCCACTATAAGGACCCAAATTTTGTTATACAACAAGCTCTATTTGTATTAAATTTTCTAAAATTTGACTCCAATGGCCTCCCACCAGTAATAAAGCATTGGGGGCATTCACTCAGCCCACTCTTGTACCCATGGTGAGATGGAAGGACTCTCTCACAAGTGAATGGAAAGGTCCACACCTATTATTAACACAAGGGTGAGGCTATGCTTGTGTCTTTCCAGATAATCATCCAGTCCCCATCTGGATCCCATCCCAGAACATCAGAATTGCCTACAATGGAAAACCTCCCTCCACAACCACCGACCCTGGAGATGGCAGACCCTAGAGGAAGCAGTGCACCTATGTGTGCCATTATTACTCCTAACTCCTGATTTTTGGACCCTGCATTGTTAAGGGTCTTGATAATTTTGTTAGGACTCATATTTCTCTGGTTCAGTTAGCTATTGCCCTACCTCCAGATCCTGCCAGGCATGTCTCTGCAAACAAGGACCCGCTGTTCCTTGCCCTTACCAACCTAGAGATATGAAAATTAGGCTTGAGCATAGGTGTAGAATCTTACAGAACAACCATGCAATGGACCTGAGACAATGGCCTGACTGCCAGAGCCACAGGAAATGCCTTGTGATATATACTCCTGTTGGCAGACTGTGAGACCGATGCCTAGAGCTTGCCACTCCCTAATCCCCATTGTTACCCTAGATGGGACAACCCCGCTCCATCGGCTTTTATTGAATTCTTAGCCCCTTAAGAGGACTTTGCATGGGCCGAAGCTTGATAAACTGCCTCTCCCTCTGCCAGACCATACCAAGGGAATCACCCTTCGAGGGCTGGTAGTCAATGATGGGTAAGATCCCAAGAGATGGGACAACCTAAGACAGGCACAGTCCATAATGCTGGGTGACCCTTGAGGTGGGGACAACAATGCTGAGGCAAAGAATCTTGACTCCCACTGGTTGGCATGGAGTTGGCACAACCTGCTCTTAAGAAAGCTTGCCATTTTGAGGGAGGGGTCTCTTGATTCAATGACCCCCTGAGCCATTGCACTTTGCTTAATATATCTGGACTGATATCAATATGCTATGTATTCTAAATTATACCTCATCTTTAAAAATAAAAATTAAAAAAAAAGGGGGGAGATGTCAGGCATTTTGCTCCCATTGGCAGATCATGAGACTGATGCCTAGAGTTTGCCACTCCTTAATCACCCCCCTTGGATACCTCACCTTTAAACTACTTGCTTTACTGTGCACCACCCTTGGATACCTCACCTTTAAACTACTTACTGTACTGTGCACCACCCTTGGATACCTCAACTTTAAACTACTTACTGTACTGTGCACCACCCTTGGATACCACACCTTTAAACTACTTACTGTACTGTGCACCATCCTTGGATACCCCACCTTTAAACAACTTGCTGTGCTGTGATTGGACCGCTACCCCTATATAAGCTTGTGCCTTCCTGCAATAAACCAGATCTGCGTCACTGAACCTGGTTTCCTGTGTCCGAATGCGGCTCCACTGACACAGTCTCCTCACCAGCCCTGGGGTCTGGACCGGATGACTGATCAGGGGAACTAAGAGAGCAGGAGAGTGGCCATAGGCGGAGGAGAGCAGCCACTTGACGACCACAGGATCCCCTGGAACTGGAGTTACAGACAGCTGTTAGCTGCCATGAGGGTCCTAGAAATCAATCCTGGGTCCTCTGCAAGAGCAGTCAGTGCTCTTAACTGCTGAGCCATCTCTCCAGCCTGACGAATTAAAATTTTGATAAGGAGAAAAAGAGGATGCATGTGTCTAAACATTGGCTTTTAAATGATGAAGTTAATCATCATTTAAAATCATCAAACCCCATGAAATCTGGGTGAGGAGTAGAATGTTTTCTTCACATAATTCCCTGAAGTAGAATTTCTGGGTCATGAGGAGTTGAGCATTGTCTGTGGTGGTTTGGGTTTTCTCTAGAACAGATCCCATCTATTTCCTTCATTATTTTTCTAGAGTTCAGCCTCTGGTACTGTCAGGAAAGAGCCATAGTTGAAGGGCTTTTCTGAGGAGTGAGCTTATTCAGCCTGTTGCCTAGGGAACACCTGCCAGGGCCCAACTTTTACACTCCACAGACCACTTTTCTTGTATAAAGGTATAATTCCCTAATGCTCTGTACAGGAAACTTTCCCTACTGCAAGCTGCTTCTTGTTTCCCACACAGTGGAGGGAAAGTCTCCCAGGACCTGATGAGCATGCTGGGATCTGGCCATGCGCTCTAAGGTCTGAGTGTCTGAAATCGCTCTGGATTCCATTTTTAGTGATAGAGGAGGAATAGTAGGTGTATGGCTGAGAGGGGTGCCCTAATAAACCACAAACTAGGTGGCTAATAGAAACTTCTTTCACATTTTGAGAGGTTGAAAGTTCCATGTCGAGTGTTGGTAATGCCATGCAACCCTTGAAGCCTCTGGAGGAGGGTGATCCTTCAGCTTCTGATAGCCCTAGGTTCTGTGATAGCAGAACTCCAGGCTCAGCGACTGTCTTTACAAGGTCCCCTTCCTTTTGTGTTTCTGTGTTCCAGGGTCTCCACATGGTTGTCTCTTTCTCTCTTCTTCCCCTAAGTCTGCTAGTCACATTAGATTAAGGGACTACCGTACTCCATGAAAACTTTATGTTAACAAATCATATCCACAATGATCTCTTTCCAAATAAATTCATATTCTGAGGCATCAGGGAATAAGACTTTAACATTTGTGAGGGACATGACTTAACCCACAGTATAGGAAAAACAGCTTATCTAAAGGGTAAAGGTAGGCTTCCCTTCCTAATCTTGTATACTGACCTACTTCTTCAGGCCCAGAAATCACTCTGCAAGTCTTCTGCTGCATTAGAGACCTGTACATGAAACTTGGCTCTGGTCAGACTGTGCTTTTCTCTCTGTGCCTTTGATGTCTCTGTGGAGGTCCTGTTGGGTATTGTTTCTCAGACCCCAGCACCGTAGCCAGGTACCCTTCCCGAAGCCTCCAGCTTTGTTTTTGAGTGAGACCTGACTGCAGCTGTTCAGATTTCTGGGTGGCAGCATCAGCAGTCAGCTTTTCTGACCCTGGTCCTTTAATGAGTCACCCAATAATTTCTCCAGAGCTTATTCAGTTTGGTTAACTTGGAGCTTAAAGCTTAGCTGGGTTTTCTTAGGAATATTGCTTCCTTTTGCATCAGCCTCTGTTGGCCTTTCTTGAGCAATTCCACTCTGCAGGCTTCTCTGTTAATCTATTTCTTTATCCCCCAAGTGCCTTTAAGTTTCCCTAAATTCCTCAAAATTTCCTGGCCCACTGTTATCCTTTCCTGTTTTTCAGTCGGTTGTGAATCCTTTGAAAATCATAATTTAAAAAATATTTTAGAGGTTTCTGAGGGAAAAGGAAACATGCAGGCCGGGTGTGGCAGTGCATGGCTGTAATCCCAATGCTCAGGAGGCTGAGGCAGAAGAATCAAAAGCTGAAGGCCAGCCTAGGCTGCATAGAAAATCTTAGGCTGGCTTGGGCCACATAGTAAGACCACATCTTAAAAGAAGAAGAAAAGGAGGAGGAGGAAAAGGAAGAGGAGGAGGATGAGGAGGAAGAGGGGGAGAAAGAAAGAAAAAGAAAGAAATTAAATGCAAAAGTGTGTTTATTATGCCACAATTACTGTAAGGGTTTCATATAAACTAGAGGTTATCAAACTAGTTCTTCACAGAAGCAGATAGTAAATACTATAAGCTGCCACTGTAGGGCAAAATAGCCATAGATCATAGATAAAAATGAATGGGAAATGTCTGTGTTCCAATAATATTTTACTTACGAACTCAGGTAGTGGGTCAGGTATGGCCTATCTTAGAAACCAGTGGCTCTCAAAGTTACCATGCACTAGAATCTTTGCCTTGATAGACACAGTTTGCTCTCTTTACCTTCAATTTTCCAGTAAGCAGACACTGGGTAGTAGTACATTAACTTTTCCTGGGGAGACTGTAATGAATGTCTAGTCACCCCAGATAAGCACCAAGACAGACCAAAGTATTATGGATGAAAGAAACAGTTCTCTCCCCAAAGGAGATAATTTATTCTGGAATCATGTAAGAGTGACCATGGGCCAGAGACACAGATTTAGATTTCCCCAAATACCATATTCTAGTCATGTAGCAATTTCATAAAGATTTTATAGACACAGAATAAAGAAGGTCATAAATCAAAACATTTTTCAAATACATTTGTGGACACATCATGGAGGCAGGACTTATCAGGGAGGCAAGTTACAACAAAACAGGGAAACCTCTACTTTAGGTCTCAGATGCTATCCGATGACATTTATAGCTTCGGGATAGGTAGAAGCTTGAGGTCTGCTAGGTTGATATATTCCAAAAGGTTTCACCTGATAGTCATAAGGATATTAGTTCAAACACAGAGGTGGGCAAAGAATGGTAATAAAAAGGGAAAAGGATAGCCTAAGATAAATTGTAATTAGGCTCTGGACCTACAATATTCAACCAGTCTACAATCAGTGACATTCTAATCAATTAATCAACCATGTAGAAAATGCAGTATGTGATGCTGCTTCTTTCTGGGAACTTCTGTTCACAGTAGAATTTCATGAAAATCCCATTTGGTGAGACCAATCTTTATTGGGCTTTCTTACAGAGCATGGGTGAGGAGCGTGAATGACCCTAACACAGCTGCATCTCTGAAAAGTCTCACCCCATTGTGAATGAGGACTACGTGGAAGTTGTATCATGGAGTCCTGCTTTCAGCCCTTCACTTCCCATAGTCTAGCATCTCCCAAGATCACTTTTAGCTGGGTGTGCTGGGTAGTTTTTATCAATCAGACACAAGCTGAGTCACCTGGGAAGAATGAACTGCAACTGAGGAATTTTTTTCTGTCAGACTGGCCTATGGGCCATGTCTGTGAGGTATTTTCTTTCTTTCTTTTTTGAAATATTTTACTTATTATTTTTATTTTATGTGTATGAGTGTATTGCCTGCATGTATGTGAGTGCAACCATGTCGTGAAATGCCGTGGAGGTCAGAAAATGGCTTCAGATTCCTCTGGAACTGGAGGTAAAGACAGTTCATAGCCGCCATGGGGGTGCTAGGAATCGAACCAGGTACTCTGTAAGAGCCATTAGTACTCTTAACTGCCGAGCCATCTCTCCAGCCCCATGAGGTATTTTCTTAATTGATAAATGATATAGGTGAACCCAGCCCATTGTGGGTGATGCCATCCCTGGGCAGATGGGAAAAGCAAACTAGTAAGCATCATTTCTCTATGATCTCTGCTTCAGTTCCTGCCTTGAGTTCCTGACTTGGCTTTCTTCAACGAAGGGCTATAACCTGCAAGCCAAATAAACTCTTTCCTCCCTAAGTTACTTTTGGTCATGGTGTTTATCACAGCAACAGAAAGCAAACTAGGACACTGGGGGAGGGGGAATCACAGGCTCTCCTGATCCTCCCTTCCTCCTCCCCCTGCCACACTATAGACCTGGCTAGCACAACATTGGTCTGTTCTGGTTGTCAAGGCAACTGGGGCAAAGCCTAAGACTACATCAGTTTGTGTCTTGTGGAAAAAGCCACTTTAAAACAGGTGGGATCCCAGAATTTGCATTTCTGCTCATATTTTTTACATTGATTGATTGATTGATTGATTGATTGTATGTGTGTATGTGTATGGAGGTCAGAAGACAACTTAGAAGTCAGTTCTTTCCTTCCCTCATGTGGGCCCCACTCCTCAAGTTTGACTGTGAGTGCCTCTATTTGTTGAGCCTTCTCACAGGTCTCGAATTTGTATTGTGTTGTTTTGTTTTTGAGAGAGGGTCTCATTATGTAGCACTGCCTAACAACTGCCTGCAACTCCTCTTCCAGAAGACCCAGCACCCTCTTCTGGTTTCTGTAGGCACTGCACTTACATACATGCAGACAAAATACTCATACACATAAAATAAAAATATAAAAAGAAAAATTAAAGATTAGAATACATTCATTCTAGAATGTAACAGGTTTTATTTTGACATTTACATGAACAAGTATATGTGCCTTGATCATAATCACGCTTTCCTGTTTACTGGTTCTTCCACCTCCGTCCCACTGGTCCATTTCCTTTCTCCCAAGGCTTCCCCTTCTACTTTCATGTCTTTTTTTAAAATCTAGGTTTTGTATATGAGAGAAAACATGAAATATTTGCCTTTCTGAGTGAGTCTGGCTTATTTTGCTTAATGATTATATCCAGTTCCATCCCCTTTTCTACATTAAATAACATAATCTTGTTTCTTTATCCATTCATCTGTTGATGAACCCCTAGGCTAATTCCCTAACTCTGCTGTTGATGAATACCTAGGCTAATTCCATAACTCTGCAGTTCCATCCTTTTTTCTGCATTAAATGACATAATCTTGTTTCTTTATCCATTCATCTGTTGATGAACACCTAGGTTAATTCCATAACTCTGCTGTTGTGAATAGTGCAGTGAACATGAATGTACCTATCTCTCTGTTGTGTGCTGATATGGATTCCCTCTGACATATACTCAGGAGTGGTATAGCTGGAGTACACGGTACTTCTATTTGTAGGTTTTTGAAGAATCTCCACACTGATTTCTGCAGTGACTGCACTAATTTATTCAAATAGTTTTTGTTTCCTAGATGTCACAGTCTCAATTACTTATTAATAGTACAACCATCTTTCTCATTCATTCTTTCAGCCAACAGATAGGAGCTTCTACTGCTATTGTCTTGGAGTCTTGATCTGGCTTATTTTCTCCTTCAATTAAAGAATGAAAAGACAGGAAGAATCTCAGTCACAGCAGGCAACAAACTTTATTAAAATTAAAAGTGAAGAAACAGAAGGAGGGAGGGAGGGAGGGAGAGAGAGAGAGAGAGAAAGAGAGAGAGAGAGAGAGGAATTTCGCATAAGTGAAGAAGGAAATTGGAAACTGAAATCCAAGTCCCCAGGAGGCCTTGGGCCTTTTGAAATGTTTTGGTGATATAGTGGGCCCCCCTCCTCTTATTTTGGATTATCAAGTTAAACAAAGGAGAGAGAGCTGATAGGCCCACAACTTCATTTGAGCTGAGATATGTCCAGGATGACCTGACCTTCGACATGTCTGGGCAGCTCAGTTGGAAGGGGGAGCCCTGTCAGAGTTGAAAATAAAGCCTGCCAAGCCTTTGTCCTGGGTGAAAAAGTGGAGAAAGTTTACCATCTTCTTTATCTCTGGCCTTTTCCCCATTTCTCAGCTTGTCAGGATGTGTATCTGCCTTCACTACTTTGTGCTAAGTTTATTCTAGGTCATGAGAATATTATCATTAATAGGGAAAACTCTGTCCTTATGAATGAGTGACTGAACCAGATAAGTACAAGTACAGCTATAAATGATACAATGTTAGTAACAAAAGCTATAAAAAGCTGTAATCCCAGCACTCAGAAAGCTGAAGCAGGAACATTATGAGTTCAAGGTCAGCCTGGACTATGTAGCAAGGCCCTGTCTCAGAAAACAACCAAAATCAAAACAAAAGAAGCCATGTATAACTATTGTAGAAGGACAGTCGGAGAGGGTCCTGTAAAGATACGATATGTAAACGATATGTAACTATTGTAGAAGGACAGTCGGAGAGGGTCCTGTAAAGATATGATAGAGGTGAGGGAGGAAAGCTAATTATGTGATAAATAAGTAAGACAGAACGCTACAGACAGGTGTAACAGTAAGAGTGAATATTCTACAGTAGGAGTGGGCTTGTGTCTGAGGAAAAGTAAGAAAGCAGTGTAAGGAAATGGCTTGAGTGAGGTAAAGAGCTGAGAAAATGGACTCAGGAAAGTGGGCAGTGTTCAGATATTTTAAGAATCTATAGAGTTTATGCTTTATTTATTTATTTTATATGAAGACATTGAGGGTTTTGTGCAGAGGAATTGTGACAGAACTTGGGGGTCACTGTCTGTACCCCAAGAAGTCAAGTTCATACACTCATCTTTGCAAATCCAAGCAAAACAATCAAATTAGCCAAAAAGAGTTGATAAAAGAGATTTATTCAATGTCGCCACATTGTGACAAGGGACAAGGGGGTGGATTCACTGACCACTCCCCTCAAGTCTATCTTTGAGATCCTGAAGTAAGGTTAGAGCTTTAATAGAGGGCTGGCTAGTGGTGTGCACAACTAAGCAGACCTAGTCAGGGTGTGCTCCTGCCCACCCATGGACCTGTCACTGCCAGGGCTTCAGTCTCATCTTGCAAGGTAGCCTGACAACTTGTTGCAATTGTGTGAAATCTTTTCTGAGAGACAAGTTCCCATCTGTCTGGTACATTTTCTTTCTCCTAGCATGAGATTCCTGTGGAAATTCCCTTTTCTTTGTAATCCATTGTTTCAATCGTCTAATAGGTTGAGAGACACAAATGTCTCTTTAGAATATCGTATTTTTGCCAGACTCATTACAGAATGATCTGATAGGATTTATGTATTTGAAGAATCACAGTGGTTGCTGGGTGGAAAATACTCTGTGGGAGTAGGAGTGGTGGGGAGGGGTGAAGATAAAAGTTGAGAAGTTTACTTCAGAATCCTCAGAAGGATTTCAGAGGCTTAGAGACCAAGATAACTTTAAGGATGAGACTCACTTGGAAGCGGATTTATTTTGATGGTCCAGGCAATAGAATTTGCTGATAAATTGCGTGGAGTGTGAGTTAAAGAGAAATGTGTTACAGTAACTCCTGGTATCTGCCTAGAGCAACTGAGTGAAAATGGGAAGAAATTAAACTTTTATCTTTAGCATTTTATATTTGATCTGCTCTCAGACTTTCAAGAATTGCCAAGGGCTGGGGAGATGGGCCCAGTCAAACCTGAAGCTTGACTGTCTCAAGCTGTCCTCTGAGCTCCACAAGCACAGTACACTGTAGCATGAATGCCCCTTCCTCCTGTTCCCCCCACATAAAATAGATAAATGTTTAAAAAATGAAAAAAGCTGGTTGAGGGGGCATGCGTCTTTAATCCCAGCACTTGAGAGGAGAGGCAGGCAGATCTCCATGAGTTTGAGGCCAGCCTGGTCTACATAGTGAGTCCAGGCCAGCTGGGGCTACAGAGAGACCCTGTCTCAAAAAGACCCCCCCAAAAAATGAGAAAAAGGAAAAAGAAAGTAAGGCAAATGTAATAGACTGCCTGTAAGCCCTCAGGTGAAGAGCTAGGGTACAATTTTGGACTCACTAACAGAGTTTTATATTTGAGATAATGGGATTTGGGATTATTGACACTGTAGGTATAACTAGAGAAGAGGAGGAAATCTAAATAGATTAATTTTGCTAACACAGAGATGTTGGGGCCCAGAAGAGGAATCAGCAAAAGAAGCAAAGATGTGTAGGGAATATGGTTTCCTAGAGGCCACGTGAGCACAGTGTTGCAAGAAGAGAGTCCTAAAGTTTGTCAGGTGCTTCTTGTGACCAAGTAAGATGGGAATTATGACCTGATCACGTGGCAATCTGGAACAGAAGAGATTTTATCTTTTTTCCATCAGAAATAAAAGGGCTTTCTACATGGTCTGAAAGCAAATACATGTCAACATCAATTTCTAGGCATTTAAAAATGTATTCTTCAATTAGGGTCCAAGATGAAATAAAGATATTTCAGAGGTAAATTTTACCCACATTACATATACATTATACATTTGAAAAGGCACACTAATTATTATTTTTGTTGTTTCTTTTTCTAGGTAGTAGGAAAAAGAAAACGGATGGAAACTTGGAGATGCAGGAAAGAGGAGCAATCAAATGGGTCAGTGTGTTTAAATCTAGTCAAGTTCTTCTGTAGTTTGAGTGTGAAGTAGGTGACAGGCTTCATCTGCTCTTTTGTCACTCCCAGGTGAAATAAGGTTGGCAAGGGCATGGGCTTTCCTCATCAGAGAGACACTTCCCAAACCAAAGGAAACCTCTCCTGCCAGGCCCTCAGTCACATGTGTTGGTGTTGAGGAGATAAGTGTTTGTAGTGCTGATTTTGCTGGAAAGCACCCCTCAGCAAACTGTCTGACTCCACAGATATTGTC
This sequence comes from Nannospalax galili, assembly GCF_000622305.1. Taxonomy (NCBI): domain Eukaryota; kingdom Metazoa; phylum Chordata; class Mammalia; order Rodentia; family Spalacidae; genus Nannospalax; species Nannospalax galili. Next base: position 6,503,699 of record NW_008358866.1, on the reverse strand, counting down.
TGAAATTAGAACAAGAATTACTTAGCACCTTCTGTTCTCAGCTATTACCCTAGTTGCCATATTTGGGGGAATGTGGAACCCTAATCTCACAGTGAAAAGGAATGGAAGATGTTAAAAAAGCAGATTTCCTGGTTGTGAAAGCCCAGTTCAACTTTGACTTTTACTAATGCTGGTCTTTTGTTACAGGTTTGCTTAAAAAGTTTCTTTATATTAAAAAAAGCAAAACCAAACAAACCTATCCCTCAAGCTCTTACATTAACACAACTGTGTAAATCTACTAATACTTATCTTTTGTGATAGCACAATTTCAGTTTACAAATGAGGGTGCGTTTGAAATCATTTCCCAGGGTCCTGTGCTTTGTATGTTGCCAGTCACTCTGACATCAGTTCCCGAGCTCAGCAGCTCCAGCTTAACTCCCTAGTTCTCTGAGTCTCAGAGAACTGTGGTCAGCCTCTCCTGGTGTAGCTGTGTTACCAGCTCTAGGAAGGTTCACGTGCTAGCATGTTCCTTGCCTTTTCAAATCTGATGTCTATTTCCCATGCTCTTCCTGTTCAGTGTAAGAATATATGACAAGGGGTTGGAGAGATGGCTCAGCGGTTAAGAACACTGGCTGTTCTTGCAGAAAACCTGGGTTTGAATCCCAGCACCCACATGGCAGCTAACAACTGCCAGTTCCAGGGGACCTGGCAGCCTCTTCTGTCCTCTGCAGGCATTGCACAACATGGGTGCACTTACCTACATGCAGGCAATACACACATACACATAAAATAAAAATAATAAATAAAATATTTAATAATAATAAAAAAGAATACAATCCAAACATTTTGCTGATGGAAGCCTTATTTTGCTGGGGTCTTGCTTTCAGGCAAAGGATTAGAAAACTCAGACTTCATCCTTCTTTTCCAGTTAAGTAATTTTATAGCTACAGGATCTGGCAGGTTGTTCTTGCCACACTTAAATGGGTACCCCAGGGTCTGGAGAGGTGGCTCAGTGGTTAAGAGCACTGATTGTTCTTGCAGAAGACTTGGGCTTGAATCCCAGCACCCACATGGCAGCTAACAACTGTCTGTAACTCCAGTTTCAGAGGATCCGATGCCCTCTTGCATCTTCCACAGGCACTGCATAACACAGGTATACTTATATACATGCAGACAATATACTCATACACATAAAAAATTAAAAAAAACAAAAATTTTAAATGGGTAGCCTTGAATAATTCTGGTAACATGGCTACCACTAGCCATAGGAATGAGAAGCCCTGATCAGCTGGAGAGGGCCTGGACTTTACCTTCAAGTCATGTGGAATGGTCACAGGTCAGTGATTTACTAATTTACTCGAGCACAGGATTATTTTCAATGAGTTAAAGATAGAATTTACTAACTCTTCAAAGGGCCTCTTGAAAGTACCTGGAAAAACTGGCACAAAGAAGAGGACCTCTAATTAACTGAGTACAACAGCATTAAATCCACATTTAATTTTCTTAATATCTTTACTTTGAAGACAGGTTTTAGAAAAAAAGGAATTACTGTATTTTGTTCATTTCTTGGAAAAAACTTGAAGGGTTAGTGATGATAATGAAAGTTTCAGGGGCCAAGGATCCAGCTCAGTTGATAGAGAGCTTATGTAGCATACATGAAGCCCTGATTTAGAACCCCAGCATGGAATAAACTGGGTGCAATGACCCAGGAATGTAATCCTAGTACTTTGAGGTGGAGTCAGGAGGATCAGAAGTTCAAGGTCATCCTTAGCTACACAGTCAGTCTGGGTTATAAGAAAGACCCTGTTTCAGAGAAAGAAAAGAAAAAAATTATATGTTTTGTTGTTAATTTGTATGTTAATTTCACAGGTTTCATGTTAATGGGCTAATTTTTTACATGTTTTCTCAGACATGGTAAGTAGTTTATGGTCTGAAATCATGTCAGAATCATACATTACATTTTTATTGTTATAAAAGGACATTAAATGTTAACAATAAAATAATAAAGACATCATCTTAACAGGTTTGTACTCATCCTCCCCACAGATGGTAAGATCCTGATGAGCAAATGTTTAAAGATGGTAAGGCCTGGGCTGAATGCCTTTTGATCAGAATGATAGCAGCTTTGTTTGGAGAAGGGAGGCAGCACTAGGCTCACCATCAATGGTTAGGCAGGAGCTCTTCCTTCTGCATAAGGACACCTGCATGACTCTCTCAACCATGACAAACATTTTATTTAAGCCTTGTCTTTTTTGTTTTCTTCCTTTCTAAAATTAAAAAAAAAAATGTGTTCCCCCCTAAGCCCTGTCTTTTCAAAGGAGCAGGGAAATATCTTTCCTTTCCTTCCCACTGCCAAAATTGCACTGATGAGAACAGGAGGTAGCGATTGGCTAGGCACTTTTAGGATAAAAAGACCCTGAAAAGTGACCAGTTTCTTTCTTGGCCAAAAGCCAGAAATATCCTTAGGCCTGTTGGCAGCCTTGTTCTTGCCCAAGGCCAGAGATGCCAGAAATGTTTAAGTCAGCATGTCTCTGGATTTACCCTGGCCAGAAGCCAAGGATACCAGAATGGGGATCTGGTTTTTCCTCAGCTCTTTCCCCTGAAGGCGTCGGCCTTTCCTGAAAACCATACTGAGCATATGGCTGAAACTGCCAGGCACCTGGACACATAAAATGTGAACTAGACTGACCAACTCATCCTCACTCCATTCCTCTATCCAGGAAAGCCTTCAGGCCAAGACCATGACCTTCAATGGTATCCCGTTCCTATGGCCCCCTCCTGCTATACAGGAGCTCTTTTTTCTTTCTTTTAAGCTGCCTATAATAAAATACTTCTTTCTAAAACTTACCCTCTGTGATCTGTGAATAACATTCTTCGAATTGTGAGACAGAAACCCAAAAGCCACTGGCTTGGGGTGGCTTTGGTGGACATTGACTTTCTGGACCCTACCTAGCCCCCTCAGTTAAACTCACCAAGAACCAAGAAAGGCTTCATTGTTCTCAAAGATATTCCAATATTCCTATATCATTTCATCATCTATAGTTATTTTTGTACCCCAAACTAGAAAACCACACTGCATACCTTAGCGACTGGGATTATTGGTAACAGCATGCAATGTACATAATACACATGATGTTTCTTTGTTAAAAAAAAAAAAACTGCTCCCTCTGTAGAACTCCCTATCCTGCTTTAGTGAGATTGTTCTTTACCATCTTAGCTGAAAGACTGTATGATCCTACCTTCTTTTCTCTCACTGTTCATATTCTGTTGGTCATGAAATCCTGGGTGTTTTATCCTGTTATTGGTTTCTGTAACTCCCCTCTTTTATTCATTTGGGAATTGTCCTGGAATATTGCAGCCATCACAGTATATAGTTTTTTGCAGTTTTCAACTTGCCTGTACTCTTTGCTTATTACCATTGTGGTGGCTAATCCTCACTGTCAACTTGACTAGATTTAGAATCACCTAGGAGGTACACTTCTGAACATATTTGTGAGGGTGTTTCCAGAGAGATCTAACTGAAGAGCAAAGGCAAACCCCGAATGAGCACAGCCCTATCTTGTTGGTTGGGGTTCCAGACTGAATAGAAAGGGAGAAAGGAGGAAGCTAGTTGAGTGTCAGCATTTATCTCCCTCTGCTTCCTGCTCTGCCCTGATGTCAGCAAGTTTCCACTGCCATGGCTGCTAGCTGCTCCTGCTGCATGCCTTCCCTGCCACGATGGACTGTATCCTCACATGGTAAGCAGAAGAATCCTTCCTCCCTTAAGTTGCTTCTTGTCAGGTACATGTCACTTGAGTAGTTCACAGATCTTTCTAGAATAAAGTTCTAATGGTGTTAAGCCCCTACCTGTAGCTTTTTCAGTGGTCTCCCCAGTCCCTGAAGGACATAGCATCATGTCATGTAATGACCTTGATGATCTACATGGCCTTTGTATGCAACATGTTCTTTCTTCCACAGGTGTTGTTTCAGCAGACCTGAAGTAGACTTTCCAGCATATCACAGCATACCTTGCCCTCCCATTCTATTGAAATCCTATTAAACTTTAGTACCCAGCTCAAATAGTTCCCCTTTTTTTCTGGATCAACCACATACCACCTCAACTTTGCCTTTCTGAATAGAATTAGTTATCCCTTCCTTAGTGATAACAGCAAACAGCATACATAGATCTACTAAAATTTGTTGGGCCTGTGAGATTGAGAAGGAATTAGGCCATTTCTTTCTTGAACATCCTCTGTCCACACCCGATTTGGTATATGGAAAGTGTTGCATAAATAAATGGTAGTTAGGTAAAAGGAAATCCAAGTTTATGCCAAGACATAGTATTTTTTTTTTTTGTCTTTTTGAGACAGGGTCTCTCTGTAGCCCTGGCTGGCCTGGAACTCACTATGTAGACCAAGCTGGCCTTGAACTCACAGAAATCCACCTGCCTCTGCCTCCCAAGTGCTGGGGATTAAAGGCATGTGCCATCATACCTGGCTTGACATAGTATCGTTTTTTTAGAAAAAACATTTTGTGGCTGTGTGTGGTATGTGTGTATATGTTTATGTGTGTGCACCTGTGTGTGAAGCAGAGGCTGGGTGTCTTCCTCAGCTGTTCTCTATCTTATTTATTGAGATAGGGTCTCTAACTTAACCTGGAGCTTGTGGATTCAGTTGGTTTAGCTGGCCATCAAGCTCCAGGAATGCTCCCATCTCTACCTTCTCGGCACTAGGATTATAGGGGTCCATGCTGTGCCTGGCTTTTTACATGGGTGCTTGGGATCAAAACTCAGGTCCTCATGCTTGTGCAGAGAGTCCTCAGTTGACTGAGCCAATGCCCCAGCCCTAATATTGTAGTTTTGGCTGACCAAGATCTGCCTGCCTCTGTCTTATTGTATTTATTTACTTAGTTACTTACTTTAAGACAGGGTCTACCTGTAGCCCTAGTACATGGCCAGGAACTTGCTATGTAGCCTAGGCTGGCCTTGATTTCACAGCGATCCACCTGCCTCTGCCTCCTGAGTGCTAGGATTAAAGGCATGTACCACCATGCCTGGCTTTTTTGTTTTAAAAGGCAACTTTTATGGCTTATTTTTTGCTTTTAAAAATACTGCTCAACCATTGTAAAAGAAATCTGGGAGAGCTACAGAGTGCATGGTTTAGTGCTTATCAATCTGAATATAAATCCCATTTATGGCTTACTTTTGAGGCTCTCACTGACTCCTTTTTTCTTGCCTCCAGATTTTCTGGGCCGGGGTGGTGGTACTTGCCTTAAATCCCAGCAGTTAGGAGGCAGAGGAAGGATCTCTGTAAGTGTGAGGTTGACCTGGTCTACATAGTGAGTTCCAGGCCAGGCATGCTATATAGTGAGATCCTGACTGAAAAACAAAACAAAATCCCTAGAGAGGTATATTTGGTGTTCCAAAATGGGTCTACAGTTGCTTGTTAGAGACAGGATTTTAAAAAATGGAACTCATATTCAGCTTTTGCCCTTGCAAGTGCCACTGAGATCCCAGTCAAGGTGGCAGCAGTTTCCAAGCTGCAGCCTCTGTGATGTTGGAGGTTAGTTGTTATTTCTCAGAGCTAGGAACAGTTTGTAACAGCACTGAGGGTGCAGATGTATGACTGCCAACTTGAGCTGAGTTCAAATTTATAGCTAGGAGACTCCTGACTCACCCTCTATTACAAAAGAAAAATAATCTTTATGATGGAGCAAAAAAGATCCTGAAGTCAGGCCCACAGGCGTGAGATGGCTCAGTGGGTAAAAGTGCTTGCTGCTAAACATGACGACCTGAGTTCGATCTCTGGGACCCACACTGAAGAAGAGAACTGACTCCCACAAGTTGTCTTCTGACCTCCATATGTGCACTGTGGCATTTGCCTGCTCACACAATACACATATACACGAAAAACAGAAATAAATGTAATTAAAAACTTTTTAAAAGGATCTTGAAGTAGTCACTTTATTAACAATTACAAATTTTAACGGTTTATGATAAAACATATCAACATTGCACAAATGTGTGGAAACAATTCTACAACTGGGAGGACATCTCAGTTTTGTTTATTTTGCTGACATCTTCCCAACCACATCTAATCTTCAGTATCCTCTTCCTCAAGCAGGGCAGGAGCAGTATGATTTTACATACCAGGACAACAATTGGAAGGAAAATAGCTATCATGAAAGTCGGAGGCATACACCATACAAATTGTTTGATATCTACCCATTTATTCCAGGCAAAAATCAAAGCGTGCACTGTACCCAGAAGAAGGGACATGATTCCTAGCTTGCTCTGCAAAAGAAAAGACATTATTACCTAAGTAAAGGTTGGTTCGATAAGAGTTGATTCCACCCTAGCCTATTAGGATCTGCTCTGTTGTTTGGAAATTCTTTCATTTATCCCTGATTATTTTCCCAACACATTTCTTGACAATTCCCATTCATACCTTTCTGGTCTTTCTATATGTTGCCCTTACCACGTTACTTTGGGATAATGTTCTTATCTCTGAGGTAAGTTGGACAAATTCATAACCTTTCTTTAAGTCTCAAGTGATCAACAGCCCTATCTGTCCTCTCTCTGTCATTCTGTTTATCTTTCTTAAAGACATTTAAAATTTTTTTTGTTTTATTGGTGGTTCTAGGCATCAAATCCAGGCCCTTGTGCATGCTAGCCGAGCACTCTACCACTGATATACATTTCAGTCTCCTTAAGACATTTATATTATGGTACTTCATGTCCTTCGATTTTACTTAACTTTGTCTATAAAGCAATATTTAAAATCACACAAAGTCTTATCACAGGATCCTGCAGAAGTAACATGATGTGGACATATTAGGTGCTCAATGAATACTGGTGGATAGACTGAAAAATACTGCAAAAATCAATCTGACCTCAGTAATCTTCATCAACTGTGAAAGCAGCTTATGTCACTCTGATTTTTGTAAGTGAATATGAAGGTGAATGGACTTGGACTATGCTTTTAAAATATCTGACATTCTGCTAGCCATGGTGGTACATGCCTTTAATCCCAGCACTCAGGAGGGGAGGCAAAGGCAGGCAGATCTCTGTGAGACCGAGGCCAGCCTGGTCTACATATTGAATTCTAGGCCAGCTGAGCTATAGGGAGACCCTGTCTCAAAAACAAACAAACAATCCCCCCAAACCAAAAGACTACCCGCCCCCGAAAATCTGACATTCTGATCAAATGGAAAACTATTGGCAATTATTTCAGTCTTTGAACACAATATATGTAGAGATGTGAAGAAAAATTCCAACTTGTGTTGGAATGCTTTAGCATATTGTGGATAAATCTGCTTACAAATGTTGTTCACCTAAATAATTTTATGACATTCTGACAACAGCTCTTCTAAATAGCTTCTCACTTTTATTCATTTTATTGCAAATGGTCATTAGCCTGCCAAAACAAATATAACTCATAATCATTCAGCTGTACTCTTAAGCCTCGGTGGATACAATTAAATAGATAAGTTTGTAGTTTTCAGATATGAAAAGTTTCTAGGTCATTGGCTGAAAAATACTCGTGGTTGGTTGAAGATTAGTTTTATCAAATGTGTATTATATATTTTTTTTATGGATTATGTGTTGCATAGACAGTGGGGCAGACTCTGTTGTCAAAATGTAGTGCTGTATCCCTGATTAAATATGAAAAGTGCTGTTCAGAATATGTGACAGACAAAGCAATGGAAGAAAATATTTTAGGAGGAACAGAGGATTCCAGTAGTTACCAGACTGAATGCAGAAAACTAGAAAATACTGTGCTGGAATGTGGTACCATTTCTAAGCCATGCTGAAATAATACAGGGGAAAGAGACTTTCCAGCCTACTCAGCTGCTCTGTTGTCTGTTGTGGCTACACATGGACATGTAGAAAGGACAGTGGGGGATGCCTCACTGTGTGGAAATTTTCAAAGCTATTCACTCACAAAAGACTGTGTGATTAAAAAAAAAAGCAGTACTTATGACAACATTAAATTTTCTTTGGCTCTTGTCAGAAACGGGTGCCTTTCTGAATTCTGGCAAACTTCTCTTTTTAACTGTGATCTCCCACTAGAAAATAAACTGATTAAGTTTTCAACTAGATTTTGAATTCCAAAAATACTTAGAAACCTCAAGCGATTAAGCTGCTTAAAATGTAACTTAGAAAAAGCAGCTTTCAACATTATATGTCAGAGCTGGGCATGGTGGTTCATGCTTAAAATCTTTAGCACTTAGGAGGTTGAGGCAGGAGGACTGTCCCAAGTTCAAGGCCAATCTGCATTACACAATGAATTTGAGGCTGGATTAGGCTACAAGTATGATACTGCCTCAAAAAGTACAAAACTGTGTAACTTAATAGTTACTTGACTGAAGTCAAGGGATAGGTAAAATAATATTTTTATTTTTGGCAGAGCTACTAAACCATTGAGATTCCTAAAATATCACATTTATAGCTATTAGATGGGAGCAGCAAATTGTCTAACAAACAAGCAAGCTTCAAATGTGTGGAACAACACTTTTGTTTTAGTAATGTCTCTAATTTATGTCTACAAAATGTATCCTATGTATGGCATCTTTTTTTTCCTTTTCGGTCTTTTTGAGACAGGATCCCCCCATAGCTGCCTGGAACTCACTATGTTCCAGCTCAGGATGGTATCCTTACTATTGGAAAACACTCATTTTTATGGGGCAAAATCAATATACTTGATATTATAAGCAGACTAGAATTATTTTGTATATCATTTACCTGAATATACTGAAATTCTCTCCATGTCAGAGAGTCACTCACAGAGGGAATAGATGTCACAGCCAAGAGGGCCAGTATGGCAAGTCCTATAATCCCCAGGGACACATAAATTTCCATTCTCCAAACGTCATGTTCAATCCAAGCATCTGTTTTGTTTTGTTGGACCTAGAGAAAAGAGGAATGCAAACCACACTTACCAAGTTTTAATTATATAAAATTATTTGATGGTTTACTAGGATAGAGCTGAAAAAATGCATGCAACCCAAGAAGATAAAGACAGTTGGTTTCACAAAGTAACACTGTAGGATGGTAAGATGAGAACATGGCTTTCTCTATGAATTGTTAAAGTTGTCCTTTACAGCCAGGCATGGTAGTGTATGCCTTTAATCCCAGTACTTGGGAGGCAGAGGCAGGCAGATTTCTGTGAGATGGAGGTCAGCCTGGTCTACATAGGGAGTTCCAGGCCAGCTGGAGCTACAGAAGAGACCATCTCAAAAACACTCCAAAAAACCAAAAACCAAAAACCAAAAAAGTTGTTCCTTATTTTCAATTAAAAAAATTCCTTAATGCAAAATGACAAGCACATCCCAATGTAAGTATGTAAGTATATATGTGTGTGTGTGTGTGTGTGTGTGAGAGAGAGAGAGAGACAGATGAAGGGAAGGAGGGAGGGAGGGAGTGAGGGAGGGAGGGAGAGAGAGAGAGAGAGAGAGAGAAGAGAGAGAGAGAGAGAGAGAGAGAGAGAGAGAGAGAGAAAGAGAGAGCCTGTAGCCCCAGCTGGCCTGGAACTTGCTATGTAGACCAGGCTATCCTGTATCTCACATAGATCTGCTTGCCTCTGCCTCTGGAGTGCTGGGATTAAAAGTGTGTACCACAACACCTGGAGATAAAATTTTTTTTAGATGCAGATTACATTCTCAACATCAAGTGTCAACAGGGGTCTGGAATATTGCTATTACAATGAGAAAGGATGGATCTGTTAAGTGGCTTAGACCTTTTAGTTTACATATCATCATCCTACCTGTTGGTATGCCCAGTTTAGCAACTTGTATCTGTAGGATCGCCTCATTGGATAAGACAGACTATAAACTGCATGTAGCACAGCAAAAAAGAAACTGAGGAGCCCAAACTGCTTCCTTGTCAGCATCCACCTGTCTAACCACGGTGGGAATTTCTTATACTTGGTTCCATTCTGAAGCTGTACAACTGCTGCGATCACTCCTGGCAAATACACCAGTGCCAAGAGGGTAATGGAGACCATTGGCAAGACTTTGTTGATGACCAGAATTGGAATTTTATAAAAATACAATTGATGGGAAGTTACTAAAGGGAAAATGATTTCCCTCAGGAGAGTGTACAGGAAAGTCAGAGATGATACTATAGCAGCTATTTTCATTGGCAAGCGCCAATTTGGAAAGAGCTCCTGTGTGCGCTGGAACTCTGAGGGGCAGTCAAATGCATCATAGTGGGCTGTGTGCTGCAAAGGCAAGGGCCCAGGTCTTTTCAGCATGCTAGTCTCTCCTATGTCCTTAGTCTGCAAAAGAAATAAAAGAAACTTCATTATGGATCCTTATATTTACAGACAAGCATACTGTACACCATTCATCAAAGAAGCTTCTTTTTACAAAGATGAAGGCTACTGCAATATTCCACAACTGATTGAATACAGAGACTATATGTCTGAGAGATGCCCAGTCAGTCCTAGGTGACACGTCTACAGTTGAACCTCTACACCTAAGGCTCGTGGAACATAGCAGAATGAGGGATAGAGAGAAAACTAATGCATCCCTCAACTCTCATCAGTGAAGCCTCCTTATACAACATAGTGCGATGCACACAGAAGGCCACAACTGGCCAAGTTTTCAAGAATAAGAGACTACAGAGTGTGTTGTCTCTGGATGAGACCAGAGATAACACACTCTTATATTAAACCTCACCCACCCATGGCTCAGGGACCATTTCAGAAGAGGGAGTCGAAAGATTGTAAGAGCCAGGGCTGGTTCATGAACACAGGGAAGCAGAGGCTTTCAGACCACTGGAAGCTTGCACATGTGAACTTGTGGCAATGGTGGCATCTAGCACAGAACCCATGCCAACTCAATCAGGCAAGGGCCCAGAGTAGAGTGAGAGAAATGGCTGGCAGTCTGGCTCTAGGCTGAGAACAATTGGAGACTAATTACTGCTGGGTCAGGGAGAGTATGCCTTGCTTACGATCTCTGGATGGGCTGACTAGACTCCATGGATGAATGTGCACTGAGGGACATCTGGGTACAGATGCTTGACTGGATAGGACTTAACACGTATGGCAGAATGCATGAGGTCTGCGCAGGGTGGCATGGATGGGAGGGGGTCTAAATTTGATTAAGAACTTGTATAAAATGTACAAAAGCTCCATAAAAAATTTAAAAATTGAAAAACAAAAACCTGGATAAAAAGCTGGATTTCTCTTACTACACTTCTTGCTCCATCATTATGTTCAGTATAGCTAAAGACAGTATAGTTTATGTAGAACTGACCAAAAGTACACCTAGTAATACTGGTGTTCTCCATTTGTTTAGCTATTTGTTTGCGACAGGGTCTCAAGTAGCGCAGGCTGACCTTGAACTTCCTACCCAGCTTCCTACCTTCCTGATCTTCCTGCTTTTACCTAAGTACAGGATTTTATGAGTATGTGCCACCATGTTGGGCTCTATTTGTCATTTCCACAGTGAGAAACAGAAATTTTTTTAAATTCATAATAAGATTCTTAGAGTGTTTCATGGTGTGTTCCTTTATGAATAATGGCTTCTCACTTCTTAGGCTATTGCTCATTTTTATAGCTCTAATAAGGAACCAGAAGATTTTATCGCTTGTCATGATGTTAGTGATTATCTTGTTCATCTCGGTTTATGCAGGGTAACTTTAATTCCCACAGTCCTCTATAATTACTGGTGCTTAAAAATGACCTCTCTTGCTAGCTGAATTTTCCTTTGAGTAATAAATCACTGTCCTCACCAGTGCTTTTTCTAATTACTCTGTGTACAAAGGAAATGGCTCTTGCCATTTCTGCATGTTAACACGGTCCAAGTACAATCAGCTGAGAACAATTTTCTGGTTAACAGTGAAGAATTATGGAACAGCAAGTAAGATAGTAAACTTGAAAAATGAAGATGATTTTTTTTATGAAGTAGTATTGTAGGTTATATTCTTATAATTCTTAATTCTCTTTCCTTCTAAATAACTAAGAAATAAATAATTTTTGTTAAAATTGCATTCGAAATAACTTTAAAAGGTAAATATTTGGAACCAAAAATATCTGCCATTTTCTTTTCAGTCAAATAATGTAACAAGAAATATATAATACTGCGGCTGACAAAAGTGGGGCAAATGATTCTTTGCCCAAAGAGAAGTTAGTTAAACAGTGAGTCATAAACTTACTTGGCGACCCTCACTAAGCTGCCACAGTGCCTAAGAAAAACATGCCTACTTACAAAACTGCTGTTCTACAGACTTTGAAACTTTTGTTTTTAAACTCAGAACCACAGGTGTTAGAAAGAACTGGAAGGATTTTGGAGACGATCTTGTCCATTCATTTCACTTTATAGAGAAATTCTAAGATCCAGGATTTTCAGGGACTTAATCAAGGTTGTTAAGCTAAGCCCTCAATAATCATAGTTCTCACATCATCCATACCTCACTTCCCCTCATCCATGTCTACTTCAGTGACAGGAATTTGAGAGTAAAGACCAGCAAACTTAGTGGAAAACACTTTTACAATACTAGTAGGTTTAGAAGGCATTTGAATTATTTATAAATTTTAATTATTTAACTATTATATTTTTTATTTTACCGAATAATTGTCATCTTCTAGATTTCTCTTAGAATTCATTTTCCAAAGTTCTTCTTGGTTTGTAATATCTTTACTGATCTCCATGAAGGCGATAAAATATATGGCTTCAAGCCACCTAGAAAAGTAAAAACAATGATCTTCAAATCTGCTCTATTTATAATGCTACTAATTGGTGAGACAATATGAAATAGTTTCTCCCTTGAAGACTAGAGATGCAATTTAGAGATTCTCAAACCACTGCACTAATTTCAACAGGAATTGTTCTTCCTTATCCAACTATTTGTTTAATGAAGGATCCACGTCTATATGAAACACTAGAGTCAGATACTGCTTTTTACTTCAGGAAGGTGTAACTCCAGGTTCTCATTTAGAGGAACGCCAAGTCCCCTTAAAGGCAAATAGAATGAGAACTGCAGTTTTTATTTTGCGTAACGATGCTATCAATGGAGGTTGGAGGTGGCTGATAGAGAACTATACTCCAGGAAGTTATATATTTCATAGATGTCTGGGATTGGTACTGGAATCTGAAACAATAACTGATGTGTATGGTGAAATGTTTCTGAAGACAATGAACAGAATAGCACAGTTAGTAAGGTGAACCCTGGTGGTAACTTCAAGGACCAAAAGTCTGCATCTTCAGAATGCCATTCTCCTCCCTGTGGAGTAATGGACCAGTCTTAGTTGGTAAGACATAGATTGCTCATGTATTTCTAATAGGGTGCTGAGCTGTGCTCAGTCACTGACACAATTGCTTCCTTAGCCAACCCTGTGGAAAAGAATCTTGCCCAAATTTTTCCCAAACAAAGAAAGCATTTCCTTAATGGCTTTCATAAAGCCTAATCCAGGCTCTGCATAACTCTTTTAGGCAGGAGAAACATGATGTCATTTTATTCACTGTTTTTAATTAACTCTAAATTTAGTTCTTGAGGATTATACTTGCAATTTGTATTTTGTGAAATTCAAAGTGAAAAACAAGTTAAATGCACCATAGTTAGGTTGGTGGAAAACATTCAAAATGTTTTGGAATATTAGATCAGCTGTAATACCATATTAAGTGGAAAATTATTACTGGGAATAGGCTATAATCCTTAAAAAAAAACTTTCCAAGTTTTAAAGGTTAACACTTACATTCAGGATGAGGAATAAAGGTTGATCATCCCTTATCTGATAATTTAAAATCTGAAATGCTTCAAAGTGAAGAATTTTTGAGGGCTGACACAACACAGGGGGGAAATTTCACACATGACCTCATGTGAAGGGTTGAAGTGAACTTAGAGGTGCAATAAGTATATTACATAAAATCATCTTCAGGCCAAGTATATGTATAGGAAGTGAATATGAAATCTGATTTTCATGTTTAGACTTGGTCCTATCCTCAAGAAGCTTCTTATGCTTATGCAAATATTACAAAAATTCTCCAACACGAGATATTTCTGGGCCTAAGCATTTTTTTGGATAAAAGATGGGCATTTGTATTTATTGTTTTGGTTTGCCCACACATTTTTCCCATTTTTTCCAATTTTCAATATTTCTCCATTTGGAGAAATTCCCTTCTTTCATCTATTGACTATAGTAACACCCATCCTCTGATTGGAGAAACAGGCTTATGACAGAGGCTTAGCCAGTCAAAGTGTGTATTCCTGAGATCACACATAGGGATGAGAGTTAAACCTAGTTGGCAAGCCGAGTGTGGTGCTGCATGCCTTTAATCCCAGCGCTCACTCGGGAGGCAGAGGCAGGTGGATCTCTGTGAGTTCAAGGCCAGCCTGGTCTACATAGGGAGTTCCAGGCCTGCTGGAGCTACAGGGAGACCCTATCTCAAAAAGACCAAAACAACAACAACAAACAAAAAACAACGTAGTTGGCCAATGATAGTCCACCTTCAGTATTTTTATCCAGAAGTGATAGAAAAGAAAGAGACACTATTTACATTTTGTTAAGGTGGTACAAAACTACCATGACACCCCATGTGTAAGTAGGAAGATGTCTTCATTTGACCAGAAGACAACACAGAAAAGCAGCAGAAGAAATAAAGACAGAGATAAGTCCTGGTGGCAATATTTTTAATATTTCAAGTGTAGCTCCTGAATTTCTCAATCACATAGTTAACCTTTCCTTTTTTTAATCTTTAAATTTTTTTTGAAATTGGTTTTGTCTGTGTTTGAGTTGAGTGTCAACTACTGGTATTTGAAAGAATTCTTGGTAGAGTATATGCCAATCATCAAACACTTAAGAAGGCATTTCTACACAGACACTAAAATGGAAAAAGAGAAATAAGACTTCATGCCTGTCCTGATGGGCTTACAGCCTGCCCTCAGGAAGTATCAGTTAATGCCATTTGGTGATTTTAGCCAATATTAGAAGAAGAATAATTTGGGAGCACTGTGAATAAGATATCATCTAGTATAACCAAAAACAAGAAATAACTTACTATGATTAGAGCATGTTTTCACTCAGGCGGGTTCAGTATGGTAAAGATAGTAACATATACACATATACTTGATCATTATTAATTCATTAACTGTGAACAATGATGTGAGACAAAGGAAATACAAAGTAAATGAGATAAATCTCTGTCCTCACAAACCTTGCCATCTAGGAGATGCAGCAAACACTCCAACAATAATTGTGAGGTCATGTGATGTATGTATCTTAAAGGAGGGGGCAGTTTACAGGCAGATGGTGGCTTGGGGAGGGAAGCAGAGAAAAAAGGAAGAGAGCTGTCTTCTATACCTCATCTAGGGACCTCCAGCAAGTTGTCAGTGTTTGCTGACAGAGAGTTACTTTGTGGAGATTCTGGTTGGAAAACCAGAGTGGCCCTGGAGAGATGCCCAGCCATTTGTTGCATGGTACCATGCTGAGGAGTGAGGCCAAGAAAAAGCCCATATTAGTAAGGGTGACTGTGGACTGTGTGCCCAGAAGCCAGAAAAATAAAGTATCAGTCAAACAAAATATGTTGGTTTCCATCAGACATTAACTAAATATATAGTTGAAGTTTAACAGTAAAAAAAGTGTTCAAAAAACCAACAAGCAAACCTAAAAGGAAACACCATAGTGCTAGTAAGTCAAGAACTCCAGAATTTGACACAACATTCGACAACTGACAACATTCTTCCCCATTAAAAAGTGGGGCATACAGTCTGATGTGATTTCTGTTTTGCTGCAGCGGGATGCTGGCTTGGCGTTCCTATTAAATATTGACACAGCCCAACTGACTCATGTTTATGGCCAAGAGTTTAGAATTAAAGAAACCCAATGACTGGAATACACTGTGGGTTACAGTGCACTTCCAAATCTTCAGGACCTCCAAGTGTACTTTAGCTTTGCCACATTTAATTATGGGTAGAGGAAATAGTTTTCTTCACTGTGCTGTTTCTTGAAAGCATTGCTCCGTTGGCCCCCTCCCCACTAACATTCATGCGAAATGACTTTTCACTAAATACCAAGATACGGGGAACACACAGCACAAACACACACCTCAAACAAGCTGAAGAGAGTAATGAATTTGGAAGTGTACTCAAATTCTATCTCTACGAATCTCTGCCAGTTGCTTTTACCAGAGTGACTTACTGATTTGGAGGGAACCTGAATCTCACTCAGATGCTGAAAGAGTAGGATCAGTGTTCCAAGGCCTTAACATGAAAATTTCCCTTACTAGAAAACCAGAAGACCAAGTTGCAGAATCTTGTTATCAGGTATCCGTCATTTATCAAGCCACGCAACTTGAGGCGACTTTGCCAAGTTGGAACACTTGCCATCGGAAGCCAACCTGGCTGCAAACTAGACCACGCACCAGACCTTACTAAGCCCCTAGGCAGAGGCCTCCCGGGTCCCCACTCCAGGCCGCGGCACAGTGCAGCGGGGCCAAAGGGGCGCACGGAGCAGCGCTGCCCCGAACGTACGCATGCGACCCGCCGCAGCCCTCCCTAGGCCCCGGACCCGCTTCGCAGGGCACGCGGAGGGGGCCGCCAGCCGCCCGCGAACGACCTAGCGACTCACCCGCTTTGCCGTTGGGACCCGATGGCGCGGCCGTGGCGGTGTCCGGAGGTCCCAGCCCCACGCGGAGCTCCAGCCTGGCACCGCAGCGCATAGCCCGCCCCGCGGATCCCGCCCCTAGGCCGCCGCGAGGACAGCGCCCCCTGCCGGCAGCGGGCCTCCTGCTTACCTGCACAGGCTGCAAGTGCTGCTTATAGGCATCATCCTGAAGTGTGCATCTTTTCAGAGCAGTGCTTCTATTCAGATGTGCGTGCCGGAATCACCTGGAGGACTCCCAGGAAAGCGACTGCTGGGACACGCTCCTTTCGGGGTTCAATAGGTCTGGGATGGAATCTGGAGTTCTGCATTTTGCCTGTTCCCGGGCGATATTGAAGCGATCCTGAACTGAGAGCCTGGAGACAAACTGCTTTGGACCTATTAATTAGTCCATCCTCAATTTAGCGTACTTTAAACCTAGCAGTTTATCTGTAAACTAGCTGTTGTTTACAATTAAGGAATATGACTCTTGTGTTTGAGTAACTTTCACTCGGAATTTACTCCTTACCTTCTCCCCTCATCTATTAACCGCAGCTTCCTGGATCAGTCAAGTATTCCAAACCCCAAAGAAGGTTACCATCAATGTTTGAAAGTTTCAGAAAGAAAAAATGTCAGCGGGGGATGTATTCCTCTGAGATGGAAGCCGATTCATGGCAGACGGTCTGAAACCTCAGTTGCAACATGTGGGGATTTTGTGCACCGCATTCCCAGAACTAGTCTGATTAGAAAATGTGAAGTAAAGTAACAATCACGTTTTCCGCGGTTATCTTTTACTCATAGAGCACCAAACACTGCATGTTATAATACCGTATGTATAGGTTTTCGTAGTCGCTGACTTTCCTCAGGTAATGTTAAAGGCCTTTGAAGATTAAATTATTATGGGCTGACACCTTGTGGTAGAAATAGAATCTTGCGTCTTTTATTTCTAATAAATATAGAAAAAGTTTTAGAAAAAAACTGTGGGTTTTAAATGCATGGATTAAAATAATTAAGGCAAATAAATCTGTATAAGTATGTTGCATTTTTGTTTGGGTTTTTTTTTTTTTTGTTTTGCTTTTAAGGCAGGCTCTCCCTGTAGCCTCAGCTGGCCTGATCAGGCTGGCCCCAATGTCTTAGAGATCCGTCTGCCTCTGCCTCCCCAGTGGAGTGCTGGAATTAAAGGCGTACACAATCACGCCCGACACATATTACCTTACAATTTTTAAAATTACATTTGTTTATTTGTTGTATGTATGTATGTGTGGGCCAGTGTATGACTTGGGACTCAGTTGTCTCCTTCCCTGCGTTTGGGTAAGCCATGAAGAAAAGTCTGTGTGTTGGAAATATGATGCCGTATGGGTCTTGGAGACTGAACTCAGGTTGTCGTGCTTGGCAGCAAATGCTGAGTCATGTCTGTGGGCTTGAGTCAGGGTCTCTTGTGCACCGCATACACAAGGCCAGTAAGCCCTCGAGCTTCTTGGGGCTCCACCCCCTGTCACCCTATAGGAGCACTGGGATTACGGATGAACACACTACCCTATCTGGCTTTTATGTGGGTCATGGGGATTCAAACTTAGGCCCTCAAGCTTTCATGACAATCTCTTTACTCACTGAGCTGTCTCTCTACTTTCCCCCATCTAGCATGTTCTATTTTAAGGGTGATCATTGGTCTTAAACACCAAAGTTTTCATTCTTCAGGATTTGTTAAAATAAAAACATTCTCTTTTTCATAATCTCTTTTCCATACGAAGAAGGCAAGATGTTATTAAGATTGGCTAATTTTAGGAAGTGCCATTAAAATTGATTTTGCTATTTTAATAATTTAAAAATCAAGCATTTTGTTTTATAATTGGGTTTCAATAATTTTACTTCTGCATTTCTTCATGAAAAATCTCTTTGCTAAATGTTTTTGAGTGGTAAATAAAAGTAAAGTGGCTCCAAAGTAAAATGACTGAAAATGTGACTTGTTTTCTAGCTGTAGATATTACAGAAGCGAAACAATATTAAATTAAGAAAACCATGAGGCCAAAAGAACTTTTGTTAAGTTGTGAGGAGTTAATATCCAAGGTGAAATACCTGTAACTTCTGCATACAAATGACCTGCGTTTGGGTAAGCCATGAAGAAAAGTTTGCACGTTGGAAATGCAATGCCAGCATATTTCAAGATGCTCTGCGTCAACCTCTTAACACAGACTTTTCCAATCCAGACTTTTGCATGTAAAGCAATGTTATGCAATTGCAAATGTTGAAAAACAGATTGCTAGTTTCACTATGACTCATGAAAACTAGAGATTTAAGGTGAGGATTCAATTATGGGCTACAAACACATTTAGATAATGCAGAACAGTTTGCTGCATTCTTTTTTTAAATAATATTTTTTAGAGAAGGTTTTAAAAATTTTAATTATTATTTTTATTTTACGTGTATGACTGTATTGCCTGGATGTAGGTAAGTGCACTCACGTTGCGCAATACCTGTGGAGGTCAGAAGAGGGCATCGGAGCCCTGGAACTGGAGTTACAGATGGTTGCTAGCTGCCATGTGGGTGGTGGGAATCGAATCTGTGTCCTCTGCAAGAACGGTCAGTGCTTTTAACTGCTCCAGTTTGCTATATTCTTAAAACTATAGCATGTTAACAGAACAGAGTTTTCTTATTTAGGGTCAAATACTAAATGACTTGTAGTGACTTTAACATATTAAAGAGAAAATAGAATAATTTATAATCTATGAGTAGAATACAATAACTAATCTGTTCTTAGAACTTATGACTGCCATTTTAGAAGTAAATAGAGCAATATGGTGTGAAATATAAAGTAGAAAAGATTCTGCTACAAGAATAATTATGATGAAGGGAGGGAGAATACACAAAGTGAGGTAGAATTTGATCATGCCTTTAATTCCAGCACTCAGGAGGCAGGGGCAGGAGTTCAAGGCTGGCCTGTTCTACATAGTGTATTCCAGGCCAGCTGAGGCTACAGGAAGACCATTTGTCAAAAACACCAAAGGGGGAAAAAAAAAGACAAATCCGTATTTGCTTTCTCTCATTTTTGATGCGTTACTTAGTAATTATATTTTGGCATTCATATTCACTCTGCTATAGGTGGCACCTGTTCATCTCCATGCATTTTTGCTTGCTCGGGGCTATTGCATTCCTTAGAAAGAATTATTTATGCACAGCAACACAGAGCGCGTCTCAGCCACTTTTCTGGTTTCTCACTGCACCTTGGACTCCTGCTTCCTCTTCCCTTAACACAAAAATACCGAAGCTCTAAGCCCATTACTTGAATCTATTAATAAGTTCTTATTTTTATTACACAGTATTGTGCTAAAATCTAGACACTCAAACAGTTACTTAGAAGATTCTTGCTAAGAAATTGCACTTTGAAGACCACTATCTGTAATAAAAGCACTAGCAAATAAAAAGGTAGCAGAACAGCCACTTTTCAAATGCTAGGTTTAATCTTTTTATTAGCTTCATTATAACTTTTGGAAGCCATTAAAAATCCATTTGAAATGTGGATTTATGTTCAGCATATTAAAGACGAATCTCCCCCCCTAAAAAAATAAAACAAAAAAAAAAACCAACACAAAAAGACAAATCCCACCTCACTGTTTTGAGATATTAGCCAATGATTGTATATATTTACACACACACACACATATATATATATATATACACATATATATACATTATATATGTATGTATATAATGTATTTATAAATATTTGAGGAATGAAAAACGTGGACAGGGCATGTGGTTAAAACTGGAAAGAATTTTGTTAAAGAGAAAAGAAAACAGAGAACAACCCGTTTCTTTGCTCTTTCCTCGCCTTAGATTCACCTACCCTGATGGAAAGCCAGACTGCAGTGCACCAGGAGGAATTGGGGAAGGACAGCGAGGATTCAGCATGGACTTTCAGTAAACAAGAAAGGGGGAAAGAAAGAAGAAAGGAGATAATGGGGACAACGGTGGAATAATAGTTTTGTAAGGTTGAAGGATCAGATTCTCCTTATAGACTGAGAGGAACACTGTGATAAATAGATTCAAGATGGAAGGAAAAGAAAATAATTAACGAAGTGAGGGTACCAGAGAAAGGTGAACAGTGGTGAAATCCATACCATAGCAGAAAGATGATGATGAGATGATGATTTTATTATTATTTGAGACAGGGTCTCACTGTGTAGCCCTGGCTGACCTGGAACTCACGGTGTAAATCAGGATAGCCTCAGGCTCACAAAGATCTCACAAAGGGCTGGAGAGATGGTTCAGCAGTTAAGAGCATATAGTGCCCTTGCAAAGGACCCAAATTCAGTTCCCAGCACTCACATGGATGGTTCACAACTGCTTCTAACTTCGGTTCCAGGACATCTGATGCCCTCTTTTGGCCTCTGTGAGTACTGAGAAAAATAAAGGAGTTTCTTTCTGCCCTTAAAGAATATATAACATTTATGTGCATAAAATGGAGAGGCAAGATTTGTGTTGCACTGAGTCCATCCTGAGTGCTAGGATTAAAGGCACGTGGCACCATGGCAGGCAGAAAGAATTGTTTTGAACAAAGAGTGATATGCTTCTTTCTCAGGGATTAGAAGAAAGAAGATCAACATAAGTTGAGATATACAACTTTGTGCTGAGTGATGAGGGCAATAACTGAGCTCATAACTGATGAGTCAAGACCATTTATCTGGGATGAAAGTATGAACTTTGAAATTGCAAAAATTAAGGATTTTCTTTCTTCTTTAGAGAATATAAAACATTTATGGACATGGAATGGAGAGGCAAGATATGTGATGGATTGTTTACTAGAAAAAAATGTGGTCATTTAGAACCAATCATTAGATAATAGGAAAAGAATTGATGTGCCTAAAACTCATAGAAGTAGTGATGCAATACTTTTGAATTTATCTAAGAAAGGCCTAACAAGAGAGGGTATGTTTTGAATTTAATCTTCTAAGAGTGAGCAATCGCCACCCCCCACAAGCTGAGAGAAGAGAAGAAAGACAATCTTTTGTGTTTTTTTCCTCCAAAACCAGAGTGATATGCAAGGATTAAAACTTCCTGTGGCCCAGCACATGTTTATGGAAGAGTTAGCTTTCTAAACTCCTAGGTCTATTGTGTATGTGGGCCAACCTTTGGCTGGGACTCCAGTACTTCCTAAAGGTTTCACATGGGTAAGTATCTCCAGTGCCAGCCCTCTTCACATCTGGAGACCTTCAGAAAGAACAGAGCTTGCATTAACTGGGAATTAAAAAAAAAAAAAAGTATTGAATTGAATTTCCCTCTTTTGCCCTTCCTACAGGCCTGCCCTCAATTCTGATTTTTTCTTTTTAAATTTCTGTTAACTTCTCAAAAGACATCGTTGTTTTTATCACTTCACACACTTCCTTTTTATAGCTCTTTTCTGATGATCTGCTGGTCATGTAAATGTCTCTCATGGATTGGCAGGGACAGAATCCCCGAGAACCCAGCGGACCTAACCTCTACCAAGGAAAGAGGTTAGCTAGTGTAACTCAATAAAAAGTACAGAGATATGTTTGTGGGAAACAAACATTTTGCACTGTTTCCATCTGAGAGAGGCCAGAGTGCTCCTTCCAATCGCCACTTAAGAAAACTACTCATTTTAGCATTACTTGGGCTCTTTGAAAGGCTAAGACTTCAAGGCTTCAGCAGAGCTTGATTCGGTGGTATGCTGCTGTGCTGTGTGGCCACAAGGTGGCTCCAGAGGCTTTTTAGTAAAAATCAATTGCGTTTGGCCTCTTGTCCTACTTTCTACTTACATTGTTTTAAAAGGACTTTTTCAAATTTATTGTAAACAGAGGAGGATGTTATTTGTTATTGTTGGATTGATATATGGCATTTAATGATATTCAATGCTTAGAATAAGCCCTAGGCTATGTTTAGGGTCACTTCTATAAATGTGTTTATCTGTCTGTATATCATCTAATTTTCTTTCTTACTATCTATGTGTTTTTACTTATGTATTTACATACATGTATGTGTATTTTATGGAACTGGAGAGATGGATCAGTGGTTAAGAGTACTGGCTGCTCTTGTAGAGGACCCAGGTTTGATTCCCAGCATCCATATGGCAGTTAACAACCGTCTAGTACTTCAGTTTTAGAAGAATTCAATGTCCTCTTGTGACCTCCACAGGTAACAACACAGGTGCACCTACACAAATGCGGGCAATACCCTCATATACATGAAAATAATATATATGTGTATAGCTTATACAATAATCATCTTTTGTTTTCTAGATCCACATCTGTATCTGATATTTATTTAAAGCATTTCAGATAGATTTTATTTAATGCTTATTTTTAAAACACCCTGAAAATAAGTATTTTCATCATTATGCCAATGGGCAAATTGAGGCGTATAGAGGATAATAGCTTGCTCAGGGATACAAAACCTTTTACTCTTTTTAACCACAGTATTTTGCTTGTTATAGTTCTTGTAACTTTCACAACATCTATATTGCTTTTATATATAAGCAGAAGGGTATGGAGAGATGGCTCAGCAGTTAGGAGTATTTACTGCTTTTGCAGAGAACCCAGGTTTGTTTTCTAGAACCCACAATGGAGGGCTTACAACTGCCTCTAATTCCAGCTCTAAGGGATCTAATGCTCTCTTTTGGCCTCCCTGGGCACTTGCACACATGTGGTACACATAAACTCATGCAGGCACACACATGTACACATTAAAAAGCATATCTCTAAAAAAAGCAAGAGCAATTTATAGTCAGTTGATTATCAGGATAAGAAAACCACCAAGATTAAAATATGTTGGTATGTGGTCTATTAATTATTAGTGTTCATGAGTGTGGGAATTTTGTCTTTGGTCCAGAAGGGCATAGCATACCCAGACTCTATTGCTGAAACGCCCTGTGATCTATGTAGATTACTATAGAGAGGAAGTTGGGAAAGCACTCTCTTCCTTAAATAGCTTTACCAGCCCCATGTAGACTTCGGGCATTATTGAAGGTACTCGATTGGTTTAAGAATCATAACAGTAACAGTGAGCTAAGGCACTCTGAAAAGTTAATTCATGTGATCCTTTAATTCAGTATTGTTCTATTGTGTATACTGGAGTATTGAAGTCATAAGCAGAGCAAAGGAAAAGCTAGCTTTCTATGTCTCATGTTCATGGCCTATAAAATGAGAAAGTACCTTTATGTTCTATCATAAGGTGATTGTCAGGATTAGGTAAAATAATCAATTTAAAATGGTTCGATAGTGTCGAGAACATAGACAGATTTCAGTAAGTACCATTATTATTATTATTGGAGGATGGTAGATGATAATGTGTAATGAAGGAATTGACAGAAAGACAAAGAAAAGGTCAGTGAGGAAGACCTTGTGTAATGACAAAGTACAGGGCAAAGGAGGGAATCCCTTAGTTGTGTCCAACTAGGGAAAGGCTGTTTGTTTCTTAGCCCTGATTACAGCCAGCATCATAGAATTTCTAGCAATCTTAGAGATCATCCAATTTATCTACATTGCAAGAGAGAAAATAGTCTCTGGGACTTGTTGAAGGTCAGCAAGTGACAACTGCAGGTGTAGAATTGTGACTTGGATTCTAGTGCTTTTAGCCACATTCATTAACACATTGATTAACACTGCTCTGTGTTAATCAGGATATTTGCAATTATGAAGCAAGATAGTTTTTGTCTGTATGATATGAGCTCACTTTAGAATTTTGAGTTGCTGAAATATAATGCCATATGGAATTGAAGGAGGGCAAGGTATCATAACTTTAAATCAAAAGGACAACTTACATGGAGACTTACCTCTCCTTGGCTTAGTCTCCTCAAGTTCATGGTACATGAAATACATCTCTTCCTAGAAAGGCTGCACATAATGCAATTTCTCCCATTATGAGAGAAATATGGCTTCTTTTTTGTGCAATCTCCTCAAGATGCTTTCTATTATCTTTACTTACGTTATAACCTTACAGAGACTTATTTCTCAGTAAGCTCACAAGTAAGAATAGCAGTAACTTGATTTTACGAGCTAATATATTTTCAGTGCCTTCAGAGCCTATCTTAGAGAAAGGCTTACTTATGGAGGTATATCAGCATCTGTCTTTTATATACATGGCTATTGGACAACTGCAAGGAAGGAACAGTTTATTGAACAGTTTCTTAGGTCTTAGAAGCTGCTAAAACAGATCCTTTCTTTCCTAGTTAGCTTCAGCTGTCAAGTTGACACAGCCTAGAGTCATCTATGGGAGTCTCAGTTGAGGGATCAGCTTGGTCTGTGGTCAAGTTTATAACTGTCTTGTTGATGACTGATATGGGAGGGCCCAGGCCACTGTGGGTGGCACCATCCCTAGGCAGGTGGACCTGAGCTGAATAAGAAAGTTAGATGAAGAGTGAGTCAGGGAGTGAACCACAAACGGGTTGGCACACACCTTTAGTCCCAGCACTCGGGAGGCAGAGGCAGGCGGATCTCTGTGAGTTCAAGGCCATCCTGGTCTATATAGTGAATTTCAGGCCAGCTAGAGACACAGGGAGACCATGTCTCATGAAAAAAAAAAAAAAAAAAAAAAACAGAAAGAAAGGAAGAAAACAATAAAGGGAGTGAGCCAGCAAGCTGCATGCTCTATGATGCTGCATGGCTTCTTCTGTGCTTCCTTGACTGTGAGTCCTGCTTTGACTTCCCTCAGCAATGGACTGTGACCTGGAATGAGTAAGTCAAGTAAACCTTTTCTTTCCCCAAGTTGCTTTTGGTTAGAGTGTTTCATCATACCATATCAAAAAGGAAACTAGAACAATTCCTTCAAAAATTGTACTTAAAAATTCATTTGTAGGGGCTGGAGAGATGGCTCAGCAGTTAAGAACACTGTTTGTTCTTGCAGAAGACCCGGGTTTGAATCCCAGCACCCACATGGCAGCTAACAACTTTCTGTAACTCCAGTCCCAGGGGATCCAACAGCCTCTTCTGACCTCTGTGGACATTGTACAACACGGGTGCACTACCTACATGCAGGCAATACACATGTACACATAAAAAATAAATAAATAAAATTAAATTTAAAAATTCCTTTGTAGTGTCAGGTATAGAGTGGTTCCACCATTTTCTCTCTTAAAAAATTATTTATGGGGGCTGGAGAGATTGTTCAGTAGTTAAGAGCACTGGCTATTCTTGCAGAGGACCCTGGTTCAAATCCCAGCACCCACATGGTGACTAACATTCCATAGCTCCAGTTACAGGGGATCTAATACCCTCTCTGGCATCAGTGCACTTACACACATGCAGGCAACACACTCATGCACACAAAACAAAAGGAATAAAAATTTTTAATTATGTATTTAATTTTATGTGTATGAGTGTTTCCCCACGTGTGTGTAAGGGTATCACATGCCTGCTTGGAGTCCTCAGAGAGGGTGCTGAAGCCCCTGGAACTAAAGTTTTATGGGAGGTTGTTAGCCACCATGTGGTTACTGGGAAATGAACCTGGGCCTTTTGCAAGAGCATCCAGTGCTCTTAACCACTGAGCCATCTCTCCAGCCCCACCATCATTCTCTTGTTCATTTTTATATGCGTTATATTTTCTTTGTTTCTTTTTTTGTTTACCATTCAAATAAACATCTTAAAAGTTACAGCTTGCTTTTCACCTCCTTATACACATGTCAATATGAGTAAAGAAGAAAATTGATACTATATTAATACTATTTTAAAAATTACATTTATTGTACAAAAGTGCATGTTTACTCAGTGAAATGTGGAACTTGCAGCACAGAAAGAAAAGTGATTTTATTCCACCAACTGTGAAATAACCTTTCGAGAATTTCCAGGGAAAGGCAGCCAGGTAAAATTTGTAACATGTGACTGGGATTACATTAGACATTCCCACTTTTTGCCGTATAATTATCACTCAATGTTCTGGACTCTCAAGGCAATATCTTAGTAAAGGAGGTGTGGTCTAATGGGAAATAATGCATCCACAGAAAATGATGGTGAGTGTAGGGAATCTAAATAGTAACTTGTTTCTGGTGAAAGGCTTTGGGCATGAGGCTGCCCCTGGTGTACTAAGGATTTTGCTGACATGGGGTTCAGAGATTTGAAAGTGTTTGGGATGGGTAAAGAGATAGGATGTAAAGAAAGAAATGGAAAGAAAATACTAGCTTTCTTGGGATTGAGGTGGTAGCTTGGTCAGTAAAGTGCTTGCCTTGTAAGCACGAGGATCTGAATTCAAAAAGAAAAGCCAAATGTGACTTGCAATTACATGCTTGTAATTCCATCAAGTGGATACTGGGGCTCCCTGACTTGTCAGCATAACCTGCTTGGTGACTCCCAGGTCACTGAGAGATTGTGCCTTGAAAGAAAATAAAAGTGGACTGTCAACCTAAGATTTTCCTCTGGCCTCCACATGCACACATATGCACATGTACCCCCACATACATGCAAAACACACACACTCACACGCCAGCCACTATAGTAGCTTTCTTGACAGGTCAAGGGCAATGTTTAAATCAGTCTGAGTGTGTTGATTCAGGTTTTTATTTGCAGTTGAACCTAATGGAATATCTATTTTCATTGCCGACGCCATTAAAAATCCTTCTCAATTGCCATGTTTTGTCACTTCAAACAATTCTTCAGAAAAAAAAAAATCCTTACACTGATACTGTACTCACTGGTGTTTTTATCTTTCAAGAGATTGCTTCCTGAGGCAGTATCACTTTTAATTCATAATAATGAATTGCTTCTCTGAACTGCTGGGTCTGGTGGTGCATGCATTTAATCCCAGCAATTGGGAGGCAGAGGCAGGTGGATTTTGGGAGTTTGAGGCCAGTCTGCTATACACAGTGAGTTCTAGGCCAGCCAGGGCCTATCTCATAATGAGACCTATCTCAAGAGAAAAAAAAAAAGAAAAAAAAGGTAACAAAACCAAATAACAGGGGCTGGAGAGATGGCTCAGTGGTTAAGAGCATGAACTGCTCTTGCAGAAGACCCAGGTTTGAATCCCAGCACCCATACGACTGCTGACAACTCTCAGTGACTGCAGTTCCAGGGGAATCTGACGCTCCCTTCTGACTTCCACGGGCATTGCACAACACGGGTACACTTACATACATGCAGGCAATACATGCACACAAAAATTAAAAATAAAATATTTTAAAAAGCCCAAACAACAACAGCACCCCGCCCCCCGCAACAACATGGAACGTTTCACGTTTCTGCTAGCTGTGCTTTCTCCTAGAGTCCAACTAACAGCAGGCTTTACCAAATTTGGAAGTTGCGAATCTGTGGCTATGTAATTTCATAATATGATTGTTTCTCCCTGACTACCTGAAAGTTAAAGCATGTCTTCATAGATTAATGAGCTGTTTGAAATTACTCTTCTGCAAATTATCAGCTTTTATCTTTTGTCTGTATTTTGTTATTCTGCATTGGCTCATTTGTGACCTTGTTATTAATTTTGAGGACTCCTGACATCAGAAAGGCTAATAATTTTTCCAATGCTTATGCTACAAAGATTTTTCTCTGAATTGGTATTTTTTTTTTTTTTTTTTACTGATTTTTGGGACTTTTTTTTGCCATCAATAATTAATTTTTGCAATGTTAAATAGACTTAACTTAAAAAATGCTAATATATAGTGATATATATATATAATTTTAGTCTCTTAGATTTTTCCCAAGTTTAGAAATGCTTACTTTTGTTTTTGTCTTTTATTGACCAATTTATTTTATACATAAAATTAGATAAGGATAGAATTTACTTTCTTTTGGATGGGTGGTAACT
Organism: Nannospalax galili; assembly: GCF_000622305.1. Taxonomy (NCBI): domain Eukaryota; kingdom Metazoa; phylum Chordata; class Mammalia; order Rodentia; family Spalacidae; genus Nannospalax; species Nannospalax galili. The sequence goes on along the minus strand of NW_008358866.1, from coordinate 6,475,413 downwards.
TATGTCAGTCTTTTCTTTCCCTTTGTCATGTAAGTACTGCTATCCATATACTGTGAAATCTATTCGGATTTAACTTTTTTGTGTTTCACTATTTATTTGCAAAGACAAATGGATTTGAATGCAATGGATTTATAGCATACTGTAATATGTGATACACAAAGTCCTCTCTATTCTTTCCTTTTAAATAAAATTATAGTTTTATCAGAGTATTCATGCACACAATGTAATGGTCAGACAATTTTAAGACAGTTTTCTCCAATAAAACCTAGCAGCCATGGTTGGCTCTCTCACCTCATTTCTCTTTTCCAGAGGCAATAATTAAATAATATGTGTGTCCTATATTAAATTGAATTTCACGCTGGTCTTGCTAGCTGCCATGTGGATGCTGGGAACTGAACCTGGGTCCTCTGCAAGAACAGCCAGTGCTCTTAATGGTTGAGCCATCTCTAGCCCCTTAATATAGTTTTAGAAAGACAAATATTCACTCACTTTATTATTGTAACTGTAGAACACTATCACAGATGAGGTACTTAGAACACTGTGATCATTTCCCCATTCTTACACAAATTTTTATTTCCCCAAATAATTAACAATTATATGGTTTCTGTTTGTTTACCTGCTCCATTTTTAAGATACCATTCACTCCCAATTTACATACCACTTATCTAAGCCATCTACCAAGATAGCATGAAACTTGTAGGAATGACTTTTACTAATGGACATAATCTGGACTAATGACTTTTAGTTAACCCCAGCAAAACCATATGCTCGAGGGTCTGATGACTGAGGTGTCTGTTTGGTACTCCACCCAAAAAGATAATGAAAGAATGTGGGTATGCTTGAGAATTAACATATCAGACACTACAAACAGCACATCCACTCTTCTTCATTGGACACAGTGGAGCTTGGGAAAGGATACTCGATCTTGGATGAATGTAAATTAGGAGTGAAAAGACCTGCTGGTTTGTGAAAATTGAGGGTGGAGCCTAACTTGAACTTGTTCTTCCCAAAAGAAGCTGGAGAAACCATTTTGAATGCATTATGGGTGTGGCCAAATGGGGGACACAGTAGGAAAATTAGGATTCCAGACAGCTTCATCTGTACAGCTGTACTAAAGACATTTTATTAATTTCACCATCTTGGAGAGATGAAAGGTTTCCTGATATGTTCCATCCTGTACTGGTTGCTCGCTGGAACTGATGCATGGCTTTGCTAAGATCTTCTTTCATTACCATGTGGAGATTCTTTTTTTTTTTTAATTAAAGTTCTTTTTTATTAAACATCCTCCTTCCTGAATCCTAAGGCTTCTTCCTTCTCATTTAAATCATTAACTTTGAACACTTTCTTAAATAGATTCCAGAGGAAGCAAGCATGAAAAATCTGTGTGCCTGAAGTCTTCATTTTATCCTCACCCTTGACTGACTGGTTGTACACAGAATTCTACTTGGGATATCACCCTCCTTTAAGATTTGAAGGCATTGATCACTTGTTTTCTAGCTTGCACTGTTGCATTGAGAGGCCAAAGCTATCTCAATTCCTTCTGTTTTGTATATGGCCTGTTGACCTCTGTAGACAGCTACTGAGTTTTGATGACTCCTAGTATTCTGAAATCCAAACTCTGTATGCTTCTAGGTCTTTCCTCCAGCCTCCTGAGCAGAGCATGTGCTTTTGCAATACAGGAGCTGACAGAGATGCTCAATATTCCCTTTAGCTTAATAAAGCCTGAGATAGGTTTCTTTGAGATTGTGAACTTATGGCCCTATCACCATTTTCTTAAAGTATTTGCTTTACAAAACCTGATAGAGAAATTCATTCTGTCTTTGGAAATATAATTTTTTTTTGTTTAGATTTTTATCTTTTGAGATAGGATCTCACTGTGTAGTCCAGATCATGGAGTGTTGGTATTACAGGTGTGCACCCCCATGCCTGGCTTAAAAATGTAAATTTTTGTTTTGTTTTGCTTTTGAGACTGGGTCTCCCTACAGACCCAGCTGGCCTGAAACTTGCTGTATAAACCAGGCTGGCCTCAGTCTCACAGAGATCTGCCTGTTTCTGCTTCCTGAGTGCTGGGATTAAAGGTGTGCGCCGCCACACCTTGCCCAAAATGTAAATTTTCAAAAAAGTACTGGAGGTATTAGAACCCAAGATTGTGTTTCTCAAGGACTGGAAGACAGTGTCTTTCCTTCCCATTTTGAGTAGGGCCTAACTTTGATGGGATGGCTTCCTGTACGCTTTGTAAATCTCTCTCTTGTCACAAAGAAACAAATGAACTTATTCTTCCTTTGGTGAAGACCAGTGAGCAAGCCCAGGTGACTGATGATCTCCTGACCTTAGCTCTTAAAAGCTCTCCTAACTGAGGGAGAGACATGTTCTTCACTGATGCAGCCACTGCTGAGATGCTCGTGCTCCAATAAACAACCATAATTAAACTCACTGGGACACAAAGAGAAAAGAAAAGAATAGAAAAGAAAAAAGAAGAAAAGGAAAAAAGAGACCAGGGATAGTTGGGAAAGGGAGGGGATTAGCAGGAATGGGAAGGGGAACAAGAGAGGGTAACAGGGTGAATAGGATCCATACACATTATACGCATGTATGAAAATGTCATAGTGAAACTCATTACTAAATATAACTAAAACATGCTATTCTATTAAGAAGTTAAAACAACAAACCTGCACTCGTCCCTTGTTTCCGAGGAGTTGAGCTCAGAATTAGTGTGAGCTTTCCTTCCCTATTTTGGCAGTCCTTTTTTTTTTAAATTAAAAATAAATTTTTATTAGAGATTTTCCTTCAGTACAAAACTATGAAGTTTTGTAATACATAAATATAAGCATTTGAACATTTTCCAGACTTTTAGATATATCCCTCTAGTATGGATTCTGTTTTGTTTTCTAAGGATTGAACCAAGGGTAAAGGATGTATCACATTCTGTGCAATTGTAGACTATCTCTTTAGTATGAGTTTTTGATAACTGCTACCATTTGACATACGATTAAAGGAGTTGCCATATTCCTTATATTTACAGTGTCTCCCTTTATTGTAAATTTTCTGATGATCTCAAAGAGTTGAAATACAAGTACAGGGACTTCTCAAACCCTCTTCATTTGTGAGGTTTCTCCAGTATGAATTCTCTGATGTTTCCTATATGCTGAGCTCTCAGTTTGTCACATTCTTCTTATTGGAATGCAAATAAAGGACTTGTCACATGCTTCACATTTGTAGGATTTCTCTCGAGTATGAATTATATAATGTGCTCTAAGATGAGACATTTGTTTGAAGGACTTTTTACATTCTTCACTTTTGTAGGGATCTCTCCAATATGAATTCTCTTATATATTTTATAAGTTGAGCTCACTGTAAAGGACGTGTCACATTATTCATATCTGTAGGGTTTTTCTCTAGTATGTACTCACTGATGTCCTCTAAGATGTGAAATTCCACTAAAGGACTTGCCACATTCTTCACATCTGTAGGGTTTCTCTCCAGTATGTATTCGCTGATATACTCTAAGACTTGACATTTGACTAAAGGACTTGCCAAATCCTTCATTCACATCTTTAGGTTTGCTTTCCACTATGTATCCACTGATGTCTTCTACGATGTGACATGAGACTAAAGGACTTGGCACATTCTTCACGTCTGTAGGGTTTTTCTCCAGTATGTATTTGCTGATGTTTTCTTTCTTTCTTTTTTTTTTTTTGAGACCATAGCTTATTTTTGGTAATTGCTGACCATGAACATAGTTACTCCCACAGAACAGTCTATGGCACTGAGGCCTCAGAACCAGATGACAATGGGAGAGAAAGAATGTTAACAGTTTTTAGCTCCATGTGTGATTCAACAGTTTTGGATCCTAACCATTCTGGGGTTTGGGGTTTGATCGTGATGAGCCCACTGCCCCATGTCCCTCCAACATAGGGAAATGGGAGACTGAAGCACTCCTCCACACACATGGCTGTCTCCTTTGTCCAGGGAGTTTTCTCTGTCTAATAAATGATTTAAAAAAAGGTGCATCATCCTGGCTAAAGCTGGGTGTAGCACCCTGTACATGTCACCTCAGCACTCAGGAGGCTGAGGCAGGAGGGCCTCAATTCTGAGGCCAGCCTGGGCTTCATTGACTAGATCTTGTCTCAAAGAAATATAAAATTCAAAAGTCCCACTTCACATGTTATGAGTGAACAGACATTATTCAAACACCTTTTGGGGCTCAGTTTCTACCTCTGCATGGGGACCTAAAGGCCCTGCCTTGCAGAAGTCTGAGATGAAGTTACTGGGGCATGACCTACTTGCTTTGAAAGTCTGAAGAATACTTCCGTACTGCTGAGGAGTGCATGATCAGTGCGTGACCATCCTTAAGATACACCCTCAGGAGGGAAGGGGGATTTCCAGGTGCCTTTATAAGCTCTGTAACACCTGAAATAAATGAGTCCCTGCTTGACTAGGCTCCCCGTTGTGCCTGAGTTTTCCAGGTATTGGGGGTGGCGTGGGCTGGCGAATGGCGCGCTTACTCATCCCCAATCATCACTGCCTGGGGGTTGCTGGTTCGAACCCCTGGCAACTGGTGCCCAGTGTGGTGCTCAAAGGAAGGTGAAAAGAAGAAAAGAAAGAAAGAAGAAAAATGGATTGGGGCCATTCGGGAAGTTCGGGGTAAGCAAGGCCTGAAAAGATGGGTAACGCAACTTTTAAGTCTGAGGACCAGGCGCTTAAAGCGCTGAGAGATATGCTTAAAAGCAGGGGATTGGATCTGTCAGATCCGGTAGCTCAAAAGGTTTGGGCAGAGGCAATTCATTTGGCTCCCTGGCTACTTGGGGCTAATGTTTTTACTGGGGATACATGGGAATCATAGGAAGAGTTTGAGGAAGAAGGCAGAAATGCAACAGAAATGAAACCAAAAGCGGCCAAAGTAACAAGCGGCACCTCGGGCATGCCCTGGCCAGCTTCAGGGCCTCCTGGGACCCGTGAAAACAGGACCCATGGATGCCCTTTTCAGAAGGGCTGGGCGGAGCAGAGTGCACGGGGTTGGCAGTGAAAGCCACCCACCCGACTCGCCTTGAACTAACACGTGCATGAGTCAGGGGCCTGTGCGAAAGCCAGGCGGGGGACCGCCCCCCAGCCGGCGACTGATGGCAGCTGCGGAGTGCATTTAACAAAACAAAACAAAAAACAAAACAAAAAAGCCACCATTGGCTGTGTGCCGCGACGGTTCTGGGACGGCTGGGAAGGCCAGATTCGGGGAAGGTGGCTCGGCGTAGGGGGGATCCCATCCCATGTCCATTCCATGGGCAGCCGGGATCCACCCTGCCCCTGAGTGTTACAGCCCTGCAGGCAGCAATGCTCACCGAGTCCCGGGGCCAAGGGAGCCCTTAGTAAAACCTACAATGTTTTCACTGACTGGGGCAGATGTGGAGAAATCAAAAAGCAGCTCAATTCAAGGAACTCATGGCCATTGCTTTCTGACAGTATTCAGACTTGTACACTCCTTAGGGAGAGAGAGGCCCTATTTTCTTACAACATCTTAGGGGGCACCAGGAATCACCTGGGCTTTTATCCCAAGGCAATGCAGAGGCGGACAAGATGGCTTATTGTGTACAGGTACCGCCTCTGCAACAGCCAGGGGTAAGCCCCAGGGGACTCAGGCCCGGTTCCTTGTGGCAAACAGATGTTGCACACTGTGTTCCTTTTGGAAAGCTTAAGTATATTTTTGTGTCCATCGACACATTCTCACATGCCTGTTGGGCTATCGCTCATACAGGAGAGAAGTCTAAACATGCTCAGTCTCATTTTCTCCAGTGCTTTGCTACGTTGGGATTACCCCAATGAATT
>NW_008358866.1:6440465-6469156 GCF_000622305.1 Nannospalax galili | reverse complement strand
TATCCATCTGAGGTGAAGGACCCAGTTCCTTGACTTCATTGCAGCCTCTTTGCCTTTCAGGCAACTGGCTGATTGTCTAAAAGGTACATGGTCTCAGAAGTATTTCAACTTGTCCTACACCATGACTTGCTTTGTTTCTCTTGATAATGCTTATCTTTAAGTGTCTTTACCAGATAATTCGGTGACAGAGGATCCTTGGAACTGCCATGGCCCACCTCCTCATGATTATGGACTTCCCCAGGAATATACCCCCTTCAGTTGCCCATGCTTGGCTAACCGAGTTAGGCAGAGACTAAGACTGTCACGGGCTGGCATCACCCACACAGCTGCCCCTAATCATGATGCATTTTTAGCTAAGGATGGGTAAGATGTCCCATGACAAGTACTCCTAAGACAGGACATGCACATGGCCAGGTGCATGATCTAATGACGGGCAAGTCTTGGTCAGAGGTGACACAACCTAAGACAGGCAAAAAATGCATAAGATTAGAGGAAGGAGATAACCATCTCTCCTCAGGGAGCCATCTATGAAGTGGGTAACCTGTGAAATAAAGTCAGTCCAGCCTTAAAATAAAAATAAAAGGGGGAGATGTGGGGACCTAAAGGCCCTGCCTTGCAGAAGTCTGAGATGAAGTTACTAGGGCATGGCCTGACTTGCTTTGAAAGTCTGAAGAATACTTCCATACTGCTGAGGAGTGCATGATCAGCGCGTGACCATCCTTAAGATACACCCTCAGAGGGGGAGGGGATTTCCAGGTGCCTTTATAAGCTCTGTAACACCTGTAATAAATGAGTCCCTGTTTGACTAGGCTCCCCGTTGCGCCTGAGTGTTCCTGGTATTGGGGGTGGCGTGGGCTGGCGAATGGCGTGCTCACTCATCACTGCCCAGGGGTTGCTGGTTCGAACCCCTGGCACCTCTGCAAAATTAAGTTGTGTCAGAGGCTGTGTTTTGGCCAGGCCATTTCATTGTGTAGAGCAACCAGTACCCTCTAAATAGGTACCCAGCAGAAGCAGGTGATGGGGCCAGAGCTGAAGAGGGCTATCGGACCCACAGTGACTTAGAACAGGCCAAGGTTAACTGAACCACTAGGTTCTATAAGTCCGTTTTGTTTTGTTCATTTTTGAGACAGGGTCTCATGTAGCCCAAGCTACCTCAAATTCACTATGTAGCCATGGATGACTCTTAAACTCCTGATCCTCCTGTCTTGGTCTTCAGAGCACTGGGATAACAGGTGTGCACCACCTCACTCAGTTTATGTGGTACTGGGGATAGAACCCAGGGCTTTGTGCATGTCAGACAAGCACTCTATCAACTGAGCTCCAAGCAAGAGTCCTATTTTTGCTTTGTGATCTGAGAATCTGGTCTACTGTGATTGTCTTACCCTTCCAGCATTCACACTTGCTCTGAGCTCAGGTACAGAATTAAATATCCCATTAATTAATTAAAAATTTTTTTTTGCTCCTTTTGAGATAGGGTCTCCCTGTAGTGCTAGCTGGCCTGGAACGCACTATGTAGACCAGGCCTGGCCTTGTACTCACAGAGCTCTGCCTGCCTCTGCTTTCCAAATGCTGGGATTAAAGGTCATGTGCCACCATGTCTGGCTCCATTTATTAATTTATAAACCGTAAGAAAAGCAAGATGAGCCTTTCCCTTTCCTGGTAGACACTGCACTGGAAAAGGAAAAACACATTAATATGCAAATTACAGCATCATCATGGGAACCTCAAAGGCATAATTCATTGTAGAGTTCAGTGAGAGGCCCTCTGTCACATCATCTAGATCTCCCATCAGTGCATCTGCAGTGTGGCTACTCAGGTTGTGAGAACCCAGAGCTGACCCTTGGCCCCCTCAGAGGTGCCCAGCAAGACACTGCTTCCTATTCCCCACATCTATAAACAAGCAAACCTGAGACAGACAGACAGATGGGACTGTCTGAGGCCAGAGCTGCTGAAATTTAGGCAAGCAGGAAGCTAAAATTTGACATTTGACAAAAGGACTTGCCACATTCTTCCCATCTGTAGGGTTTCTCTCCAATATGTATTTGCTGATGTCCTCTAAGATGTGACATTCGACTAAAGGGCTTGCCACAGTCTTCATATCTGTAGGGTTTCTCTCCAGTATGTATTCGCTAATGTCCTCTAAGATATGACATTCGACTAAAGGACTTGACACATTTTTTACATTTGTATGGTTTCTGGCAGTCTTGATGGCTTTCTTTTCAGTCTCAGTTTGTCTGGTACACAGTTTGCATTGGCAGAGCTTATATCCTTTGGTTCTAGAAAACTTTCTCACCTCTTTGCTGATCACACCCTCCTTATCATTTTTGGTTTCTGCTTTTCACAGGTTACACAATGAATCAGATGTTCTGCTGTTTCTTTTCTCTTGTGGCTCTGCTATGTCTAAGGCCCTTGGATTCTCTGATCTTTGAATTTGACCTGGAGATCCCTAAAAGGAGATAGGAAAGAGGAAGAACATTGGGGAGCTTTAACAAATTTACAATTGTCCATTTACATCCTAATGGCCAAATGTAGTCAGCCTTTGTCCCACCTGAACGTACAGCAGGTTGGGAAAATGTAGTCTAGCCCAGGAGGTATTTAGTAAAAGCTCTGCCCCTGCTGGCCATGCTGGCCACTTAGGATCCATCTCACATTCTTCCTATGCATAAAACTTACTGCCCTAGTGTTAAGGTTCAGATAGCCCTGCCCCCTCACCAACAGGGTTCCAAGGACTTCTCATGCTCCTGAGAAAAGCGAACCTAGCTTATAAGCACACTGGTCTTTGAAGTCAAGAGAAGCAGACTTTTCTCCAGTTTGGCCAACACAGCAGGCTTCCCCTTTGATCTCTAAAGAGGACAGGTTTTAACAGTCCTGCTCTCCTACTTCACCCCCCCCAACTTTTAAAAAAATACATCTTCCCACCTTCTGCACTCCCCAGAAGCCTCCCCCTTAAAAGACCCCAGCCCATGACCCCTGGCAGACATTTTCCCTGCCCAGAAGGGAATCTGTCCCATGTGTTCCTTTGCTAATAAACTCTGCTTTCTTCTGATCAACCCTATTCGTCATATGGCTACTTTTTTTCATCTATCACCTAGCCCATCCCCAAGGCAGGCAATTCATCTATTCACTGTGCTAATTTCATCTTTGAGATGTCTGTGTGAGATACAGTCTTCTTTAGGAAGGCTAAAGGTGTGTAACTTTGGATCACTGACATGAACCAGGAGGAAAATCATCTGCTTTTCGGTGATGGTGGGGCAGAGACAGGAACAAAGAAAATTCCTATCTGGAAAACACAAGGTAGGAGACATAGCAGTCTCTGGCCCCATGGATTCTCAAATTCTTTTAAGTAAGCAACATGAAGTCTTTTTAAAGACAGACCCTGTCTCAAACAACAGCAACAAGAACAAAAACGAAAGGCCACACAGTAGGCACCTGCCAGTGTCCAGCCTAAAACAAAGTAATATCAACCCCAGCTAAACCTGGAGCCAAGGGGCCAGAAGGCTATGCCTGGCCAGCTGCTCTGCAGATCTCCCTCTACAGAGTTCCCTGCCTTAGGAGAATATACCATTTGAACAACACACCTGAACCAGGAGAGAGTGGGGTAAGGCAGCCTCAGCAGCTGTGTCATTAGAGGGAAACTCTGGCCGGAAAAAGGAAAAACCACCTCTGGGGTCTAACCTGACCAGGCCAGCTTCTTAGAACTTAAATCTCAGAAAAGGTGCTTCCCCTCCTGTGGGACATTAGGATGTCCAGCTTGCTACCAATGTCATCTTTTTGACCAGGCATATCCTCCCTCAGGGGTGTCCAAACAAGAGTAGGGTCAGCCTAGTAACAGTTAAACTTTTGACAGGGGACCAAATACCAAAATGATATCCTCAGTCAGGTAGCTAGGTTCAGGGTTTGCAACTTACTAGCAGCAACTGTCCTCTGTCACTGGTTTTTGTTTGTCTTTTCCCTTCCAATTTTAGTGTTATGTGATGTGTTTAAATCCTTCTTTAAATAAAATGAAATGTTTTCAGAATATGCAACAATATTAATTATATTATCTTTCAAACGGGACTGTCTAATCATTCATTTTCTTAATTTCAAAATAAATTATAATGTTATAATTTAGAAACAGGATCTGGTGCCAGACTGCCTTGGTTCAAAAACATATCTGTTACTCATTAGCTGTTTAATCTGAGGTCAGTGAACTAAACATAAATACTTCAATATTTATCATATATACAATATAAAATAGAGCTACTAGTACCTGCTGGAAGAAATTGTTGTCAGGATTAGGCAAACTAACATATAATGCTGTACAGCAATTTCCTCTGAGATAAAACTTTCCAACTTAGAGGGAAGCTGGGTAAACTACAGGATGTTTTGAGGGGAGGCGAACATTCTGCCTGGCAGGGAAGACCCTTAAGCTCAGGAAGTAAACAACTTAATAGCTTCAGGAAGTCCTTGAAATTGACCAGGCTCACTAGGTCCCCCCACCCCCTTCCCAAGCATATATAAGCCCTAAGGACTGCTGAGAGACACTCGGAGACTAGCTGAGTTGCTTGAAGAGGTTCAGATCAGCTGACCTACCTGGAAAGGCTAGTCTCCAACCTGGAGCTGCAGGCTGTGTTGCGTGCTCCTGGTTTCCTGCTTTCCTGCTTTCCTGAGCTGTCAGCCATGCTGGGTGGGCTTTTGGTGATGCAGCTGCCTTTGAGTCATTTCTGCTCCTGTAAGTGACCCCTCAGCCATGTTCCTGTAAATAACCCTAATAAATTAATTGGTTCACCAAGTTGGACTTTGGTTGTACCCTTACTTTGGTCCATTCTTGGTTCACTATCTAGGATGAGTTTGTTCACATCTCCCCAGGAATATGTCACACAACATCAAAACATATATACAGAGTTTAGAGTGCCTAGTAAATGTTAATGGCAATTACCAATTATGTATACTATTCAGATTATTTTCCCTGAGCCTATGGAGAAAAGACATAAAATGCTGTTCTTGACTCTTCTTAAATTCTTTGTTAATGAATCCAATATATAGACTTAAGGAAGGAGGAATAAAAATCTCACACATATAGGGAGTTTTGATGTTTATGCTATTCCTTAAGTATATAAACTTGGTGGCAAGATAAGTCAAATAGACCTTAATTCTGCCATAAGTGGTAAATAGTTGGACTAGAGTAGGGAGGAGGCACAGTTTTGGAAATGGCAGGAGGGAAATTAGGAATCCCCCCAAATTGGAGGACTTTGAGGATTAGGAGTGTGGTTAGAGGTAGAGGGAGTGGAATGCTGATATTCTTCAAGAGCCAGGTGGGCCTGAAGTTCCTGGTGTTTATGTGCATGTGGAAAGCCATCGCGTTTAATAAGCTCTCTGTCTGGATCCCCTCTAACCAAAGTTTTAACTCCAGTTTATTGGGAGACATTTTTCCTGTGAAATGGGACTGGAGACAATAAAGGCAATAAATAAGAAATACAGGATTCTCTTCATGGTTCAATTTGAAATAAAGCATTATCTGTAGATTAATTTCCCCAAAGCTGTGCAAGTGAACTAAGTGGAGAGGAAATTCTCTTGGTGATTCCAGCCAATAAAACTGCTGTTAATGTATTTTAGATTTGAATTATGCATACTGACTTTTTACACTTATTTGAATATATTTGTTAGCTGTAGTACAATCTTGACTCTGGCTATACTGAAATATCCCAATTATGTGGTAATAAGATACATATGACCCAGTTCTCAGAAATCATTAAAACACAGATCAGTCTCTAAGATATTTTAATGTCAGAGGGTAAAACATTGTTTTATCTGTTTGCCTTACTAAGTTTAGTGTAAGTATGGGTCTAGGTGGAGGATGGGAACATAGGAAATGAATACAATTTCCTCTGTCCTAGCGTTGCTTCAAATAATATCTCAACTCTAGGTCAACATTTAATTCAAATGAGAAATATATTTGTTTTACTCTATGTAAAACATTTTGCAGAATTTAAAAGATAATTTAAAGATTTGAGAGGTGTGAAAGCCTAGTTTTGAAGGTATATTATAATGTAATTATGACATAAAGCAATAGATGTAAAAGCTGTATTTATTTAATACATATATTACTATCTAATTCTAAGAGGAATGTGAGAATTCAAATGAAGTCTATAATAGAGATGAAACCACACAGGATTATGGTATCCTAGTTAATGAAATGATTAATTCTAACCAAGAGGACCAAGTAAGGCATTTTTGCTAGTCCTAAGGATGACCAGGATTTTGGAAACATCTAAAAAGTATGCAGATGTCTGTCAATCAATGTGCTGAAGATTGGGTCCAGTCTCTCCCACATGCTAAGCAAGAGTTCTGTCACTGACTTACAGTTCCAGTCTATGGTGGTTTAAATAAATGTCCCTCACAGGCTTCAAATATTTGAATACTTGGTCAGATTGGTGGTGCTGTTTGTGGAGGTTCAGGAGGTGTGGCCTTGCTGGGGAAGTACGTGACTGGATTTTGAGAGCTCATAGCCATGCCCCGTTTCCAGTTTGTGTCTCTGCTTCCTGTGCTGGCTTTGAAGATGTGAGCACTCAGCTTTCTGTTCTGGCTGCTTCCAGCAATGCCTCCCCGAGCATGATGGACTCTAACTCCTCTGAAGCCGCAAGCCCAATAAGCTCTTCCTTCTGTGAGTTGCTTTGGTTGTGGTATTTTATCACAGCAACAGAAAGTATTTAATAAACAGTCTGACATATTTCTTTAGTGTAGGAATTTTCAGGGCCTGGACAATACTAATACACAATGTTAATCTTCCAATGTGGATGGTAAGCTATGGGATTTAAACTGTTTTGAAAATACTGCTTATTTGCCTTTGATATATGATTTTAGTGCTAGACCTTCTTCATTATGATACTTAGTTCCTGTACCTACCTTGTTTCTTCTCTTTTCTTTCTTCCTTCTTAGCTTAATTGATTTCTTATTTTTTCCATTCTAAGAAATTTGCAGTTAAATTAAAATTTCAAAACAAATCACCTGTGACTCACAAGTTTGTGTTAAGAAATGCAGTATACCCCTTCCTTTTAAGGAACCAATTATTAATATACTGATGACTGTATTCATCACTGTTGAAATGATGTTAACCCAGTTCTTTCACTATCATCCTTTTAATAGAAAATGGTTAGTCGAATATTCTTGATGTAAAAGTAGTCTTCCTAATTGGAGAACATCTTTATACTTTTTCTTTCAGTTTTAATGTAGCGTGTAGCTTCTGAGTGCAAAGTGGAATGCTTGTCTGCCAGCAGATCACCTGAATCACCGCAGGTCAGTGGGAGATAAGTCTCATCTTGTCCCCCTAAAACTAATTTTTGTTGTTTTCAGACTTTCTGTGCATGCATTCAAAATTGAGTGTCTTTCTCATTGTCATTCAACTTGTGTAAGAAGTAGAGCCAGTAGAACACAGGAATTTCTGATTTCAAAATCATTACATTTTATTATCTGCTGTTATGCAAATCAGAACTAAGAAAACCTACTGAAATGAGGCTGCCATTCTTTATGTCTATTTTGATAACCTAGAAAATTCATGAAATACATGTCAGAATGATCCAGTGAGTGCTTTGAAATACAATTTCTTTGTAAGGGAGGTCATAAACATACAAACAACAAACCTAAAAAATGGCATACAGAAAGCAGAATAGAGTGGTGGAAAGTATTTTTTTATTTATTTTTTAATTGTAAACAACATCCTGGGGGGTGGCGATCCAGTAATACAACATTGTAATAGTGGAGAATCTGAGTTTGGGGACATGCGCCAGAATGTCTCAAAGGGCACCTATTGAAATATCCAAGCTATTATGTTTCAGGGCAAGGGCAAAAAATTGTACCCAGGAACACACAGTTAGAAATAGAAACAGAGATAGTTATATTAAGAATGGGAAAGTGCTCTGGAATGGAAGTGGGCTGAGGGAAAAGCATGCTTTTCAAAGTGGTGGGCCTCATGCCGTATGACCTTTCATAGAAAATTTTATATGGCACCTGCCTCTCCCACATTTGCATGTTACAGACTTCCCTATGTCTTACCCATGCTCGGTTCCTTACATGGCTCAGGTGAGGAAGGGTGCCCAATCTTTCTTTGTATCCTGGCCTAAGCATGCTCCATTTGTTGTTTGAAGCCCAGGTGAGGAAGGACTGCCAGTCTTTCTCTGTAAACTGACCTGCGTTTGTTCTATTCCTTGTTTGAAGTCCAGGTGAGGAAGGCTTTCCAGTCTTTCTCTACCAACTGACTTTTTTTTCAGGCACTAATCTTGATGTTTTAGTGTCTAGGTTCTATTTTCCTGCCATGACATCATTTTTGTATATGAGTAACAAGAGACAGAAAGACCATCAAATCTCACTTAAGAGAATAAGCCCTCTACAGATTAACACTCCTTGCAGAAAAAAATAGGAGAGTAAATTGTGTGTTGATTGTGGTTAAGGACTGGTGGTCCTGAACTTTATGAGATTTAGAGCACTTTTTTCCCCCCTAGAAATGTGTATTTTAGAAACCTAATTGAGTGTGGAACAGCAAAACTAAAAATAGAAATTAACGTTTCATTTGTGATAGGAAAAGAAGATATGAAATACAAAAGTAGCATAACAATGAAGAACATCTTTAATGGAGCACTGGGAGGTAGTAAGTCTCCTTTGACACAAACTCAATGGGGACCTGTGATTATTAAGTGCACACTCCTCAGGCTGTGTATGGATCGGAAGTACGAATAAGGAACTGGCTGACATGGGGAATTGGTTTTTTAAAAATGTGAAAATGCTTGAGGTTGACATTTGTTAAAATCCATTCCACTAAAATGATATAATTTTTAATAAATACAGAAGAAACCAAAAATGTCAACTGGTGAATCAGTCCTCCCTTTTGAGATCTTTAGGAGCAGTGCTTTCCTCACCTACTGTGGCTCTTTTACTTGGAAATTACAACAAAAGGACAAATCTCTCATTTTTGTAGCCATAAGGGGATAACAGAGATGTTATTTGAATTGTAAAAGCCCTTTATAAAAATGCTTACTTTAAAATAAAGATGGTTCTTTAAGCTGAAGAACAACTATTTTTCACTTTTGCCATATAATATATTACATAGCTGTAATTGATAATCTTCTGATTTAATTATTAAATATGAAATAAATCCCCCTCTTCTCCATTAGGCACTTAACTTTAATTTTCATAATGTAATGGAGGAGAAAAGGTCAAGGGTTCTGTACCTAAAACTCAAATAGAAAACTTCATTCATCTTCCAGGCAAGAGTAGCTTTAACAATAGATCAAGTTTCATAGGTGCTTAAGGAAATAGGTTTCAGGAGGAAGCAAAGGGCCTAAGGCTCTTTGCAAAGTTTCCCCAAAATTAAACATTTTATTATCTGAAACTATACCTTATATCTGTAACCTCTTCCTTGCAAATACTAACTCTCCTGCCCATGAGGGGCATCTTACCATGGGGCTGTAGAAGTGACAAAACCCCACTATTAAGTGGGGAGGGGTCATCAGAATGTCACCAAAATGATAAGATAAAAAAAGATAGATTTAATAGAATGGAAAATGAGATCCATATAGAACAGTAGTTTTCAAATTTAAGTATTCACTGGGATTGCTTGAAGGGTTTGTTAGATCTCAGAATTCCAGTCCCAGATTTTCTGATTCTTTTGAATGGAATGAGCAACAGCCTGCATTTCCAACAAAGTTCTTTGAGAACCACTTGAAAGTTCTGGGAAGTGGGCCATGATTCACCTGACGCCTCAAATGGGTTTCAAATCAACCAAAATATGGATGGAGTTGCTCATTTTCAATGTAGCCAGTGGATCATGGAGTGACCAGAGCCATAGATCTGTTGCTTATAGCAGGGAACAGCCTTGTCTGTTCATCCCACTGTGTCATAGAACCATTATTATTTTGTAAATTTGCCATCACACACACACACACACACACACACACACACACACACACACACAGTGTGCTCAGTTCTCTTGGACATTAAGACACTAGTGATTTAATTCTTCCAGGGAAAAATCAGTAGACAATTGTCTATGGAACAGAATATTTAAAATGATGCAGGTGTCCTTGAATCATTCCCCAAACAGTTATAATTTGTGAGGAAAGAGAGGAATGAGAATATATTCACACACTGGGTTTAAGTTGCTTCTTGTCAGGGATTGACAAGAACAATGAGAAAAGTAACTGATACTGAAAATTGGTACCAAGAACTGGGGTTGTTGCTGGAGAAACCTGACCATGCAATTCTTAGGTGTTCTGAACTGGTTTATAGAAAGAATGTTGATGAGTTTGGGGTTGTGGGCTACAGAAGCCCTAGAAAGCTATAAGCAGAACTCAGACATTCTGGTGGGAGTTTAAAATACCAAATGCTGTTTGTTAAAAATGTGGATAGTCATGAGGTGTTGGAGAACAAAGACTGTATAAGGAATTGGGATAGAGGCCATTTGTCATTTTCTGCCAAAGATATGGCAGCATTCTGCACATGTCCTGAAAATTTGGGTGAGGCTGAATTAAAAAGAAATGAACTGGGGCTGGAGAGATGACTGGGGTTAAGAACACTGGTTGCTCTTACAGAGGACCTGGGTTCAATTCTCAACACCCACATGGCATCTAACAACTGTTCATAACTCCAGTTCCAGGGGATCTATTGTCCTTGTCTGACCTCCTTGGCATTGCATGACATGGGTGCACTTACATACATGTAGGCAATATTTATAAAAATAATAAATAAGCCTGGCAGGTGGCACATGCCTTTAATTCCAGCACTCAGGAGGCAGAGGCAGGTGGAGCTCTGTGAGTTCAAGGCCAGCCTGGTCTACAAAGCAAGTTCCAGGCCAGCTGGGGCTACAGAGAGACTCTGTCTCAAAAAGACCAAAAAAAAAAAAAATTAAAAAAGAAATGGACAAATTTGTTTGACAGCATAATAGTTAACTCAGGATAGCCTAACTTTCAGACTGTGACATGGTTATTGCTTACTGCATCTACCCAGATTTACAGTAAGAGGAAGTAGAAAGTAGAACAAAAACATATAAAAAAATGTGCTTTGTCAAGGGAAGAAGCTTGAACCTAGTTAAAATAGAGGCGGGCAGGTGCAGATGAAATGGTTTCAATTATAAAAGAATTTTGCATCATTAAGGAAAAGTCCTGAACTTTGCACGGGACAATAGGGAAGATGCCTTGAGAGCAATATCCCATCTATGGAGACCTCTAAAGTATAATAATTGGAAAAGCATTATTTGGAAAGAGAATGCTTGAACAAAGACAGCTTCTAGGGTATTGTGCTCAGGCGGGGTCATGTAGAGAAGTGTTTTCTTTCACAGGTTCAGTCTTGAAGGCACACAGACACCACACAAGTATTAGACCAAGGAAGCCAGGCTACATCTCATGCTGGTAATAGAACAGTGGTGGAACTTGTAAGGCTTTGAGGATTTGTAAAGATTTCCTAAGTGCAGTTTGCATTATGAGACATACACGAGACTTTAGGGAGACATGAGACTTTAGTCCATGTCATGAGACTTAAGTCATGAATGGGCTATCATGCTTTACATTAATGTATTTGAGTGTCAAATTGACAAGGGATGGACCAGAATGTGGTACTAGTTTTACAGGTATGTAAAATGCATAATTGAAAAAGGCATGAAAGTTTGTACCAAGGTTCCAAAAAAAAAAAAAAAAAAGCAACTATGGCTAGATAGTGTGTGGCAAGTTTGGATTTCTTACATGAAGTTCCTAAGTGGGCTGTGTATGAAGCTATGAGGCATAGAGCTACCCAAACCTGCTTGAGCACAGATGATGCCAGCATGAGCCCCAGATACTAGACATAGAGCATTAGGGTTTGGTGTTTGCCCTGCTTGGTTTTGGCTTTTCTTTGGTCTGCTCTTTCATTGCTATCATCCCATTCCTGACTTTTGGAATGGGTATGTTCACTCTGCCATTTTATACTGGAAATATGTAACTTTAAATTTGTATTTGATAGGCGTGTTACTCTGACAAGAAGCAACTTAGAAGAAAATGGTTTTATTTTATCTCACAATTCTAGGTTGCAGTCCTTCACTGAGGGGAAGTCACAGCAGAAGAAGATGGAGACAGCTGTTATATCACAACCACCATCGAGAGCAGAGAGAAATTAATGCATGTATGCTTCAGTGTGAAGCTGTTTACTCTTATTCACTAAAGGGGATGGTGCCACCCACCTCCAGGCTGGGTTTTTCCACATCAATTAAGGAAATCAAGATAATTCCACACAGATATGCCAATAGGCCAGCCTGATCTAGATAATCTAGATAATTGAGTCTTCCCAAGTATTGTGTCAAACTGACAATGGAAACTAGTGATCACAAGGGGATCATGGTTAAAAGCTTGCCTGAGTCTCATTAGAGACTCTACACTCAGACTTTTAGATAATGTTGCAACTGTTAAGACTGAGAACTTTTAGAGATGGACCATTTTGCATTATGAGATCATCATGGAACTTCAGAGGCCAGGGATAGACGATTGTGACTTACAAGTGATGTACTTGGGTGTCAAATCGCCAAAGAGTGGACTTGTAATGTTTAAATTTGAATATCAACTCCATTTAAAATCACCTTGGCCCTTCAAATTAAAAGTTCACCTACTAATACATTGAGTACATATGCAGAAAAGGAAATTAATACCTTGCATGCCTTTGTATTCAAAGTTATTTCCAGAGAGGTTTCAAGGAAGGAAGACCCACCCTGAATGTGGGCAGCAGTATGCCACAGGCTAGGGTCCTAGATGAATAAAAAGGGAAAATGTGAAAGCCAGATGAGCACCAGCATTCATCTCTTGACTGCAGGTGCAATGTAACCAGCTGCCTTATGCTCCCACTGCCATGCCTTCCCTGCCATGATGGATTATATTCCTTCTTACGATGATGCAAAATAAACTTCCTTCCCACAAGTTTTTTTTCTCGTCAGGTATTCAGTCATAATAAGAAGAAATGTAACTATTACCGGCAATTTTTCTCTCTATTCTACATTGCTTTGTGGTCTCTAAATACTGTCTGTTATTACCACTGTGGCCAGCCTTCTCTGGGCTATAAGTTCTTTCACTATTTTATTTTTGCTTACTTTATCTTGTATCACCTTAGTGTCTAACTCATAAATGCTCTTTTAAAAACTTAACTTGCATTTCTATCTGATTTGGGTTTCAATCCATCACTTATAAAGTTAAAAGGGCTCATTAATATCTTTTATTGTGTCTCCACTCACATTTTTATTGTGTCTCCACTCACCCTGTTTGAGATGAACCCCTTTCACAATGGGGTGTCTAAGTAATTGTTTTAACTGGATGATTTACTGTCTTAGCAAATTATTTATAATTACTTCAGTTGGTATTCTGTTGTACTATTTTTGTCTTGACCCTTCGAATTAAAAGTTCACTTACTAATACATTGAGTACATATGCAGAAAAGGAAATTAATTACTTGAGTGAATTAGAGCTTGTATCTGGGAATTGTTTCAACTAAAGACATGTAATACCTTTAAAGATTGCCATTCAACAACAAGTAGAGGACTAACATCTGCAGCAATTAAGAGATTGACTGGCAGTGCTGCTAATGGAGACAGGTTGGAAATAGCAGTCAGTCCTGCACTAGAATCCTGTATTTTAACAGTTCTTTGATTTTGAAAAATCAACATGCTTCTTTCCATAGAAAGTAGGATTGCTAATACAAATAGTTCTGAATAATGATACTTTAGGACTTTTTGACTTTATGATGGTATGAAAATGACACAGATTTAATAGAAACCATGCTTCACATTTTGAATTTGATCTTTTTCTGAACTAACAATACTCATGGTAAGAAAAATACTGTGTATGGTGAGAGCACTGACAAATCTGCAAGTTCTTCCATAAAATTTCTAAAACACCTAGACTAGTAGCATTTCACCTATACACACTTAAGGAAGGCTGTGTGTTTCTTTTGATTTGACAATGCTTCCTCTTTTTGTGTGACACTATTCTTGGGGAGACATAACAGACATATACTCACCACAGATAGGGAACCAATGACAGACCCAAGTAGAATGCTGCCAAAGTCCAGCTTGGTGAGCCACTGAGTTTATTAGGGTTGCTTACAAGAACACAAGTGAGGGGTCATTTACAGGAGTAGAAATGACTCAAGGACAGCTGCAAAGCCCACCCAGCATGGCTGACAGCTCATGGAAGTTGGAAATCTGGAGTGCACTGCACAGCCTACAGGTAGCTCAACGGGTTGGAGACTGTCTTTTCCAGGCAGCTCAGCTGATCTGAGCCTCTTCCAGCAGCTTGGCTGGTCTCTGCTTCCTCTTGGTGGCTCTGTGGGTCTGAGAGCCATCTTTCAGCAGTCCTTACTGCTTACAGATGCTTGGGAAGGGAAGGGCCTAGTGAATCTGGTTAGTTTTAGGGACTTCCTGAAGCTTTTGAGCTGTTTCCTTTCTGAGCTTAATGAACTTCTCGCCAAGATGGGATGTTTTATGTAGGAGAACATTGCTACTTAACACCTGTAATAGCTCTTTCTATGTTGGATTTAATGAAGAAATATAGAATACATCACAGAAACCTAATTATTTGTACTGCAAAGCAAAATTTGTACTTGAACATGGTAAAACAGACAATAATGACTTTATTCAAGATTATTGCAGCAGTATGAAGAGACCAGAACTAAAGTCTAAATTTAGCTGTGTTGAAATAAAAAGAGAGAGAATTTTTAAATGGGAGGGAGTTTTGAAGGCTAGGGGTGAGGTTGTTGTAGACATCCTATATTTGCAAATTGGCCTTAATCAAAAGCAAAGTAAATTTTCTTCTATCTTTAAGGCAAGAAGAGATTGTGTCACAACTAGAAAAAGCCAGTTCAATGAAGTTAGATTTCTATTCTCCCACAGACAGCATAAGGACCCTATCTTCTCTGATGATTTTGTTTCAGGGGCATGGCTCCTAAGTCGATGTGAAAGGTGATCTTGAGTTATAAAAAGGGCAGAAAGCTTTTACAATTTGGCCAGCTGAGTATGTTGGCACATGCCCGTAATCTCACACTAGAAATATGAGGTAGGGGGATAGCTTGGATTAAACAGCAAGGTGCTGTCTCAGTAAAACCAAACAAAAAATGCCACAACACTTTTTTTTTCTTTTACTAGCTTAAAGGTATTTTTGGCTAATGGAATTTTGCATACTACTTACTTGGCACACACATGTGTTCTTACTCCTTTGCCTAGAAGTCCCCCC
The DNA here is from genome assembly GCF_000622305.1 of Nannospalax galili. Taxonomy (NCBI): domain Eukaryota; kingdom Metazoa; phylum Chordata; class Mammalia; order Rodentia; family Spalacidae; genus Nannospalax; species Nannospalax galili. Next base: position 6,453,944 of record NW_008358866.1, on the reverse strand, counting down.
TACCCTGTGAGTACATATATATATGTGTTCAACTATCCTCAAGCACCAAGAGACTTAAAAAATTTTACACATACATCTCAAAGGTTCAAAGAAAGGATTCACAAATCCAAGTTTCCTAAGCAAAAAAGGCCATGATGAAGTCCGTCAGGGCCTCAAAGCCAGAAAGAAGCCTGTATGAAGGTCAGTGGAGCTGAGGGCAGTGGAAGGTGTGTTGGTCAATACAGTCCTGTTTTTTACTAGATGAAAGAACAAATCTTTGTGTGTGTTTTTTAAACCTGAGAATTGCCAAAAAGCAGCTTTTCTTAAAAGAGATAGCCTGAAATCTTTATTTGATTTTTTTCCCCCTAAATGTAAGATATTTTGGGATGGTAAAATGAATTGTCAGATGAGAAGCCTGCTTGAGAAACCACATTTGACTGTCTCTTTAATCAAATTGAAATGGAATATATTAAAAATAAATACAAAAGAAAGTGTAAGGAAACAGCTCATTCACAATTTAGAATACTTTGTTCCTGGTGCTGTTGAAAAATTATTCAAGGGTATGGGTCAGCATAAAGTACAAGAAGTTGTTCTTATTAGAAATGGAATTTCTGTTATCTAGACAGATTTACAAAAGGAAGAGAATATTTTTCAAACACCAAGGCAAATTTGATTCAGTTGTTTCAATTTATGTCCTTTGCTACATTCTTTCATAGTCTAAAAATGACATTCTACGTTAGGACAAAAATATTTCTCTTTTTTTGTAATTAAATAGTAAACAAGTATGCAGTTAATCTTGTCAACTTGAGTGGATTGAGATATGCCTAGAAAATTGGTAAAACAGATTTCTAAGTGTGACTGGAGCCTAAAGGCCAGAGACTGGCATATGGCAGCAACTGAGGAAAGAGGGGTTACGCTGGATACAAGAGGCTCCAGACAGAGGAACACGGGAGAAAAGTAAAGCTTGAGGGCTCCAGCTCCATCCTTCTAGAGGTGCAGGTCATTGCTGACGCTGCTGCCAGAGTCTGAGAACATCAGATGTCGATTCTTCATTCTGTGGCTGTGAACTTGCACCAGCAACACTCCTGGCAGCTGCAGGCCTTTCCCCTCTGCCTGCACTGCATTTTTCTCTCTCTTCTGAGGTTCCAGCTTTCTAGATTGAGAGGCTACTGGTTTCCCTAGCCTTCCAGCCTGCAGATCATCTCTGAGGAACTATCCAGAATCTGACTATGTAAGCCAAGCTAATAAATCTCTTCTTTTAAAAAATATTTTTCTTTATTCTTGATGATTTCATAAACGTATGCAATGAAATATGATGATATACACCCCAGTTTCCCCCTCCAGCTCACCTAATATCCCAGCATGTCCCTCACCCAACTTCATGTTGTCTTTTTCTTTCTTGTTAACCTTTTGTTTGCTTTAGAAGGCAGACAAAGGTAACTACAAAGCTTTGGTCCTAATACAAGGAATGTTTCCATTCACTGTGGTTAGGGAGCACTGCTGGTTAGGCATTGTGTTAGATTATAAACAAAGCACAGTTTCTTCCCTATGAAAAAGGTCCCTGGTGATATGACATTGAACCAAGAGTCTCTTTTCTTTTACTCCGTTGGACTTCAGACACCCTTCTAGACTGCCAGACCTTCAGACAGGAGACAGCTCAACTGACCATCCAGCTGCCAAGCATCCAGACAGGTGTATGGGAGGCTTGGCAGGGGTTACAAAGGCTAGCCTGAACAAAAAGAACTATGCAGCTGATCCATCGAATTATGAATGAAGTTCAAGCTTAAAACAGTATATTCTTTCACAGTGACAGACGTTAGCAATTGTTGCTGAAATTCCTTCTAGGAGGTGCAAATGATGACTGGCCCCCTCCTCCCTTGGTCGCTATGACAAAACGGGGTACAATTTTTCCAAACTGCAGTCTGGGAAACCAGTAACTTTATTGGGCTTACTTGCAGAGAACTGAGGGTTTACTTACAGGAGTGTGGGTGATCTCTGCTAAGGCCATACTGGAAAGTCTCCATCCAGGCATGGATCCTGACTTCCCAGCAGCTGTACAAAATGGAAATGAACATGCTCCAAGTGCCCCCCTCCTTTAGTCCCTTCCATGGGTGGACTGGTTGTTGGAAGGCATGGCTGACTCGCCCTTCCCCTCCCTTCTTGCAGAGTGTTAACGGTCAACAAGTTTGTGATTATCCGAGGCAAGCAGGTGCAACTAAGTTTGGGAAGAAAGCTTCTGTCCGTAGCTTGCTGATGGGAGGACCGTCCTATGCAACACTAAGCTAAAGCACTTCTTAGGAGAAATGGAAGAGTCAGAGACTGGTGGAGGGCATTATGTTAGGTTAGCTTCCTCCTCATAGAGGAGAAAGGGGAATGTATTTCTCCCATGTTAAAAGCTGGTTGAATGCTCCCTTTATATTCTTAGACTACAATTTTTATGATTGCCCTACTACCTCCTTAAACGTTGAATGTTATGTTTGAACCCAGACTGAGCCCTTCACTTTGTATTGGCAGTACAGTTCTTAATATATTTGAATTTTACAGATTAAAAAATATACATTGAGATTGATTTTTCCGGATCTGTTTTTTTCCCCCTTGAGGGATGGCCTGAAATTTTACATATACATTATTGTCATTTTATACTGTGTCTTTTAATTGTGGTAATATTTTGTTATTCTGTTTTGCTTCAATATTTTTGAATGTTTATGAGCTAGCAGTATGTTAAATATGGCTAAAAATTTTCTAGTTTTATTTTTTTTTCTTTCTTAATATTTCTGAATTTCCAGTAAGAGAAGAGAAAAATCCTGACAGTAGGCTTCCCTTTTTTAACTGGATGATCAGACACATTATTTTAAAGCCACATTCCAAATGCAAAATACACAAAAAGCGCAAACAAATATTCTTTTTTTTTTTTTTTTTTTTTTTTTTTGAGATAGGGTCTCACTATGCAATCCTGGCTGGCCTGGAACTTGCTATGTATACCAGACTGGTTTCAAAGTTGCATCGATCCACTGGCCTTTGTCTCCTGAGTGTTGGGATTAAAGAAAGGTGTGTGCCACCATGCCCAGGTAAATATTAAAATTTGAATTCAATTTTAATTATTTTGGAGTTTTGACTGAAATTATTCTTACTCAATATATTGAATTAAAAATGAAACGAAGCATCTTGAATTTAGCATTTCTATCATGGTCGAGGAGACAGGAACGTTTTTACACAAATTAAAATGTACATTAACCATGAAATAAGTAGATGTTAGTTGAGGTTTTGATGGGTTTCTTGAAATTTTGTGTAATGGTTCTCAGACCTAGCTACACATCACTACAAACGCAAAAGCTTAAAAAATATGCAAATATGCCAGGCATAGTAGTGCATGCCTTTAGTCCTGGCACTGGGAGGCAGAGACAGGCAGATCTCTGTGAGTTCAAGGCCAGTCTGGTCTACACAGTGAGTTCTAGGCCAGCTGGGGTACAGGGAGAACCTCTCTTAAAAATACAAAAAAATGCAAATATATAAAGCCTATTTCAGAAACAGATTTTTATAGATCTAAGGTAGATAAAAGATTATTTTTAAAAAACACCTTCATAATCCTATTGTTCTCTCAGGCATTTTGAAAAAATGTATGCGATTAACAGCTATCAGAAGTGTTTTCCTGTAATTACTCTAAAAACATTTTTATTTATTATTTTTATTTTATGTGCATGAATGTATTGTCTGCATGTGGGTAGATGCACCCGGACTGTGCAATGCCTGCAGAGGTCAGAAGAGGGAGTCAGATCCCCTGGAACTGGAGTTATGGACTGTTGTTAGCTACCACATGGGTTCTGGGAATTGAAGCTGGGCCCTCTGCAAGAGCAACTAGTGTCCTTAACCACTGAGCTATCTGTCTAGACACCCCTGTAATTACTCTTAAAATCATTTATTTTCATTTTATGAGTGTTTAGCCTGTATGTGTGTAGGTGCACCCATGTTGTGCAATGCCTGTGGAGGCCAAAAGAGGTCATTGGATCCCCTGGAAGTGGAGTTATAGACTATCCTTAGCTGCCATGTGGGTGCCGGGAACTGAACCCAGGTCCTCTGTAAGAGTGACCACGGCTCTTAAACCCTGAGCCATCACTCCAACACTCTGTGATTACTCTTTTAGAGCAATTCTTCTCTATGACAGCAGCAACAATAATAGAAAAATATCATGAGCATAAATTGTGGGGGCAGATGAGTGTTTAGATTTGCTTTAGAATCTGTGTGCCTAGTGTATTGGAATGTCTGGGCTGTTGGTGGAATACAAGCCAGTTGTATTTTCATTATAATTAATCCTTTCCATAGCTGGCCTGTTCACTGTGACAGTATCAGTTGTCAAAGAGAGAAATACAATGTGTAGGTCGGAACAGACAGATGCTTTATTTTTGCAAATATTTAACCACTTGCAATGGTTTTTTTTTTTTTTTAAGCAAAACAATGAAATGCAGTTGTTCAGAACTCATGAGGTAATATGAGTGATTTTCCTTTGCAGTATTTCATAATTAGATGTGATTTATCAAATGAGCTTTTTGGCATGTATAATCTTCCATTATAATAAATCAGGTAAAATGTTTTAATGTGAATGTTTTCTTTTTATCTCTAAGAGACCATAAAAGGGTTCAATTTGTTAGAAAATGCACCTAAAAGATAATTATGCCACTTTCTACTTTGAATAAATAGTTCATAAAATAAAACTTTTTTTAGTGATAAATGCTTATATTTGATGATGAATAGAAATGATGCATTGTAAGTGGAAAATACATGGTTTTATATGAAGTTATAAGGATTTTTATTGCATGCATTATAAAGTGGTTTACTTCTTTAAATGTTGTTGATAAAATGTGTGTCGTGAGTTTACTCTAATGCTTTAAAAAAGCAATTAGGTTCTTGCAGGCTTGCTTCTGATAGATCATTTCAGGAAATCTAATTATGTCTCTTATGTTAAATACTTCCTTTTATTTGCTTGAGCAGTGAGGAAATGTACCTTAAAAATATCTGTGTAAAAGCAGAACATTATGATAAATTCAATCTTGGAATTGACCGCTCAGGGGACAGGGAGTTAATTCAGCAATTTCCTTGTAATTTTTTCAGACATAGTCTTGAGTCTCTAAGCATGAATTGTCAATGAATGTTTAATTGTAATATTTTTGCTCAAAAGTAAATTAAAGGGTAACTATACTCTTTTTGGTTAAAAATAATAGTTAAAACTATAAAAATCATGGCTATATAGATGATTTCTTAACTTTTAAAAACTTTATTACAGAATAAAGGAAAAACAATTGTCAACCCAATTATTTTGTTGTTGTTGTTGTTGCTGTTGCTGTTTTTGAGACAGGGTCTCCCTGTAGTCCCAGCTGGCCTGGATATGTAGATCAGGCTGGCCTCAATCTCAGAGAGATCTGCCTCCTGATTGTTGGGATTAAAGGCACGTGTCACCATATCTGGCCTAATCCAGTTTTTAAAAATATTTACTTTTATTTATGGCCTGGAATTCACTATGTACACCAAGCTTGCCTTGATCTCACAGGGAACCACTTGCTTCTGTGTCTCAAGTGCTAGGATTAAAGGCACGTGCTACCATGTCTGGATTCTTATAGTTTATTTTATTTTATTTTTTTTAAAGAAAAATCAAAAACTTTAAATTCCTCCCTTTCCTTTTTATTTGTTTTTCCATGTTTTCCTCTGTATACTGCAGGATCATTTCAGGTCTACACTTTCATCAGTTATTCAGTTTTCCTCAGGAAGAAATCTGCATTTAAAATTAATGTTATACTGGCTGGAGAGATGGCTCAGTGGTTAAGAGCACCAGCTGCTCTTGCAGAGGACCTGGGTTTGGTTCCTGGCACTCACATGGCGGCTAACAACTGGCATGACTTCAATTCCAGGGGATCTGATGCCCTCTTCTGACCTCTGAGGGCATTGCAGCACATGGGTGCACTCACACACATGCAGGCAATAAACTCATACACATAAAATAATAAATAAAATATTTCAATATTTAAATAATATTAAATATTAACATAATAGTTAATACTTATTATATTTCTATTTTATTTTTTCTTAATATTCCTTGGGAAAGCTAAAATTCTAACGCTCTCCTGCAGGCCCTTTTAGCACCTCTAACTTCATGTTGTTTCACTTTTGAATTTTATTTCTTTTCCATAGAGGTTGTGACTTTTTAGAAAATGGAACTATATCTAATTTCTTCCAATTCCTACAGTTAATCATTTTTTTGAGGAGCCCTCTTCCTTTTTATTTTATTTTAAAAATATTTTGCTTATTATTTAAATTTTTTGTGTATGAATGTATTGCCTGCATGTATATAAGTGCACCCATGTCCTGAAGTTATGGACAATTAGCTGCCATGTGGGTGCTCAGAATTGAACCCTGCTCCTCTGTGAGAGCAGTCAGTACTCTTATCGTTGAACTATCTCTTTAGCCTACATTTTCCTTTTTAGTATGTGGTACTCTTGTATTTTTTTTCTTTGGTATTTTTTATTGAACCCATTCTAATTTTCCTCCTTTTATTCTTTCTAATAATGATAGTTATCATTTAACAAGTCCTTAGGCACTGTGCTGGATATTCACGGATTAGTGACTATTATTTCCATTTAGCAGAATGAGGAGGCAGCTTATTCAGAGTAATCTAGGCTTAAAATTTGTTTCTCTGTAGACTGAAAGACTATGGGATGACAAGAGCTTTTTCTACATGTTCATTAGTAGTTGAAATGCTTGAGTTATTTTAGGCAACTTGATGCTGCTGTGTTAGTCAACTTTCTGTTACTAGAATAAAATGCTTGAGAGAAACAACTTATAATGACAGAAGGTTCATTTCGGCTTATAGTGTCAGTTCATGGTTGGGTGGCTCCATGGCTTTTAAGTTTATGGTGCAGCAGAACATAGTGGTTGAGAGCAAAGTAGTAAGGGTATGAGTTCAGATCTCCAGGCTCCATGTAAAAGCCAGGCTTGGCTGCATATGCCAATAACCCCAGCATTGATGAGTGGTGATAGGCAGATCTCAGGAGCTAACTGGCCAGTCAGCCTCACTGAAATAGCAAGTGCCAGGTTCAGTGAGAGACTCTGTCTCCAGTATCACCTTTGAGGGCATGGCCCCTGACATTATAACTTTTTCCAATTAGGCTCCACCTCTTCAAGATTCCACTAGCCCTCAATAGCACCACAACTTGGCAGCTAAGCCTTTTTATCTGTGGGCCTTTGGGAGATTCTTTTCCAACCATACTTTGTTGAATTCTGTATAAACTCCTCATAGAAAGTGGGTGACTATGCAGTTATAAATCCAGTTCCCAGTATCTAGCAGTCATATCTTTGTTGGACTAAATGAAGTGTCGCTTATTCTTTTATAACTTCTGCTTAAAAACAAAAACAAAAACACCTTGACATTGGAAACCAATGCAAAGCCAGTGTAGCTGGGCAGGTTCTTTTCTCTCTTTGCTTCTTTGGTCCTTTGCCAGCAGGATCCCATTACTCCAGAGGCAAATAGAGACATTAGGATCCCTTTTTTATATGTTTTATTTAGTTATTGCAGTAGGAACTGAAATTTGGTCTCTGTCTACAGAAACACAAGCTGAATGGGGAGATAAGGAACACATTCCTGATAGTTTCAAAACACGGTACCCACTCTGTGTAGAGCACATCTTACAGCCCAGCATTTTTGAGTGAATGACTGACAGTGTGCCTTCCCTACACCTTCTTAGATGGACAGGATTTTTTCCTAAGTCAACTTACATTTCTCAACCAGTTTTCTCAATGACTTACATAAGGCAGAGTGATGGAAAAAATTCTGCTTTCTGGCAATAGGTTGTTGAGCAACTTTAATTATTGTTGGTTTCTCTCTTTCCATTGTCAACTTTAACAGATGGGGGATAAGTAGCACCAAAGAATGAAAGCTAAGTGCTTTCTTAAGCAGGGGGTTCACTAATTATTTTTGCAAATTATGTCTAATTATTTTTCAAATGTGGTTGGTATTTTGGCAATATCTATCTTCCTTAAAAGCTTCGGCTTATATCACATTTTGCATTAGGGTAAAGGATTCATTACAGTGTGACAGATTCTAAACTGCTGTTTTCTTTTTTTGCCAGTTCTTTAGATTAGATGAGGGAAGGCTGAGAATGTTTTTTCTTTTCCCCTTATCACCGGCAAATGCTTATTCCGTGGAGAAGGTCTGCCTTCCTTTACATTCTTTTCCTTATCCAGACCTTTGTCTCATATTTTCATGGTCAAATAATTCATGAACACCCTCAAATATACTTGTGATTTCAGTTATTTTTTAATTCAATGGTGTTAAATCTCCATTTTCAAATTATACATTTCTCAAAAGCCTTTCTCTGCACATTGTTTTGAGAGGAATTGAAAACAACACACCTAGGAGTAGGAGGTGGGTATGTTTTGGTATGTGTAAATGAAATGTTTCCAAAATCTTTTAAAAAATCTTTTATTATTTTTATTTTATGTGTGAGTGTATTACCTGCATGCATATAAGTGCACCCCTGTTGTGCAATGTCCACAGAGCGAAGGTCAGAAGAGGGCATCAGATGCCCCAGAACTGGAGTTATAGGTGGTTGTTAGCCACCATGTAGATGCTGGGAATTGAACCTGGGTCCTCTGCAAGAGCAGACAGTGCTCTTAACTGTTGAGCCATCTCTCTAGCCCCCAAATGAAATATTTCTATGATAAAATTCATATGAATGTGTACATATATAGCTCAGCATAAACAGCCAAGGCAGCAGTTAAATATCTATAATACTAGATTTATATTCAAAGTTAAAGGAAGGAATCTAGGATAAAACAATAATAATATCTTCCATCTTCAACAATTCTGTCAAGTGCACAGGTAAATTATGTAACATACAAGACACGGTAACCTTTAAAGTGCTAGTACAGTACTTTTCAGTATTGCTTGGGATCTCTACCTTTCTGGGACCCTTTTTTGAGATAAAAATTAGCTGTACTATAATACTTAAATATTCTCTATCTTTAAAGCTCTTATCATCTCACAAATGTACAGTGAACTTTCCAGAGGCTACTGTAATACTTGTATAGTATTACTGCAGGTGACTGTAGAAACAATGCGGGAATCCAGTTATCTCCTGTTAAGCCAGATATGAAAGAAAGCCGAGTGTAGACCTGTGCCGCTTGTAATAGATTGAATAACGGTATCCCAAAATGACTCTGCCCTCATCTCTGAATCTGTGAATCCGTTACTTTAGGAAGCCAAGTAGACTTCCAGATGGGAATAATGATTTGGAATGGGGAATTAACCTGGACTGTGTTACTTCCTAGGCAGCCACAAGATCCTTAAAGGGAGGAGGGATCTGGCGAGTCAGTGCCAGATAATGCTCTGTGAGAAAGATTCAGCAGTGACAGCTTTGAAGATGGAAGAGTTAAGAATGGGGAGGAGCCCAAGAAACTGGAAAAGCTAAGAAAAGCAGATGCTATCCAAAGGTTTCAGAGAGGAACGGCGCACTTCAGTCACCTTGCTTTCATCCTAGTGTGATGCATTTCAGACATCTGCCCACCAGAGTAGTAAGATGATGGACTTGTGTGGCTTTAAACCACTAACTTAGGGATTGGAGAGATGGCTCAACAGTTAAGAGCACTGGCTACTCTTGCAGAGAACCCAGGTTCGATTCCAAGCACCCACATGGTGGCTAACAACCTTCTGTAACTGCAGTTCCAGGGGAGTCCAAAACTCTTTTCAAATCTCTGAGGGCATGACACAGGTACACGTACACCCATGCAGGCAATACACTCATACATATAAAATAGTAAATAAAAAGTTAAAAATATATTTAAAATACTAGCTCAGGGTAACTTGCTACAGCAGCAATAGGAAACTAATGTAGTGTTCATTAGAAACCTCTTAAAAGCCACACCATCCCCATGGTCTAAATCCTTGAATGACTGCTCCTCAGTGCTTTCAGAACAAAATCAAGCTCTACAGCTTGAGCTATCTAAGACATTTGCCTTTCACTTTATTAATTCAGAGCATTATCTTTTTATTTCCTTGCTCTTCTGTAGTATTACACAAACCATCACTGCTTTTAAAAGCTGGCAACTTTTCTATGCTTCTCTTCCTTTTCATACATTGCAATTGCATTCTTGCCTTGTGGCTTAATTTTACTGATATGTGTTTATAGTTTCTACCCATTCTTATAAAATCATCTTTTATAGCCTCTGTTATGCAATGCCTTGCCTCAGCCCCTTAGCCTTGGCTGCCTTATTCATATCTAAACTATAACAAATGATAAGTTACACACTCTTATACACACATGCATACTTATATAGACAAACATACAAACACTTCCTGCCTTCTTGTTTGACTGTGAGCTTCTGGGGAGAGGTAATAACAGTCATATATATGTACTGAGTGCCTAGCATGCTGCTTGGTTCACAGTATGCCTCAAAACATTTTTTAAAAGATTTATTTGTAATTTTAATTATGTATATATGTGGGTCTAGTTATGTGCAAATGTGAGAGCATGTGCCCACAGATTCCAGAAGAGGGCACTGGATACCCTGGAATTGCAAGTAGTTGTGAGCCACCTGACATGGGTACTGGGAACTGAACTTAGGTCCCCCTGCAGGAGCAGTACCGGCCTCTGAACTGTTGATCCATCTCTTTAGCCCTATCAATATTTTTTTATTCCTGATTGTCCAATTGATTGATGATTGCTCAATTCCTTCCTCTTATGATTTCTGTGATTCAGTTTTCAAACATGATTCTACTATATATTAAAATGAACCTTGCCCTATGCAATGGTGTCTCTTGCCTGTCATTCTATTTGACTCTTCATTTTTTCCCAGATAATTTGGGAGTGTTTTCATGTGTGGCTCTTATTTTCTCTTAACTCCTTCATGGTTTGATTTTCTTCTATTACATTGCTTTTACTTTTTCAAAGGTCCCTAATGAGCTCTTTCTAAATACCCTCTTTGACTTCAGGGATAATTTTGACCACTATCATCCTAGACTTCGGGCTTGTTTTCCATGTGTATTATTGCTCTTTCTTTCTTTCTTTCTTTCTTTTTTTTCTTCTGTTTTTTGCTAGTTATTCCTCTTTGTACTCCTTCGCTCTAGGTACCTCTCAATATTAAGTTCTCGTGCCTGGTTCTTCCTTCTGTACACTCAGCATCTTGAAAAGATGATCTACTTTGTTCATAACTTTGCCAGTGTTTATAAAGATAGCTACCTCTGGACCCATGTAATTCTGTTCAGGCTCTGTCTATATGATGGCTACAGCCGAAGCCTCTGTCATTCTCTTAAAGCAAAGTCAGAAGCTGACTAATTCTTCACAAGTAATTCACTTCCCCTTGTCTTTCTCTGCCAGTAACCCCTTTATTATGCTCATTTGTCAGTTGTTAATATCAGAATCATCAAAAAATTATTTAGAAAATTTTCTGTGGGTTGGGCCTGGTGCTGTTTACTTTTAATCCCAGCACCGGAGAGGCAGAGGCAGGAGGATCTCTGTGAGACAGAAACCAGCCTGATCTACATAGCTGGGGCTACAAGAAATCCTGTCTCAAAACAAAAATATCCCCACAATAAAACAGAAACGATTTTCTTTTGTATTTTTATCCTTCAAGCTGTCTTTAGATTTGACCCTCTTTTTATTTTCTTTTTCTTTCTTTCTTTCTTTCTTTCTTTCTTTCTTTCTTTCTTTCTTTTTGTTACTATCAATTTAACCTAGACTCATATTGTCTTAAGAACCACATCTGTTTATTCTATGCCTCTAGTATCGCTTCTCCAGTCATTCATCTACCATAACTCTGATCAGCGATCAGTCTTTAGCAGTTACTGCAAGGTGTTCCAGGTGTAGCATCAGGTCTTCTCTGAGGGAGTTGTAGCCGGAGAGCTACCACATGGAAATAGTGATAACTTTAACTCTTTGCCTATAGTAAATAATCAAGTGGGGAGATCTTTGATTCATTCTGAAAGCCTTTCACACTCTGTTACTTCCTTCTTTATTCAAGCCTCTTTCCCAGGTAGTCTTCTCTGATTCCTTCACTTCACAGAATAAGAGCTTAAAATACTTGACTCAGTCATCACTTTCTGAAATCCAGTGCCTGCTATAATTTCAGGCAAATGTAGCTATTTAAGAAGTAGTCATGAATACCAACGACAGAGTTATGAGATATTAAAAATTCATGGTTGATTCCATACTGTTTTGCATTGATGTGAATTAAACATAGAAGAAAATTTAATACCGTGTTGATTCCTTGATGGAGTGAGAGAACACTATTGTAAAACATTTCGGGGGTAAAATCCTCATAGCTCAAAATTAAAAACAATTAGTTCCATCCAATTCAAACATCTAGCAGCAAAAATCTTGAAAGAAAAATCACAAGATAAATGAAAACTGAAGATGAACTGTATGATTCCTTAGACTTCAGAAGTGCAGGAAGGTGTATCTCTCAAGGTGGTGGCAGGGAATAGGGAACCCAAGCGGAAAATGTGGGCTATGAGGCATGACATGTACATGGTTCCCTCTGACTGGCTGTATGACCTCCAGCAAGTTAATTAGCTTTCCTGTGCTTCAGCACATGTCCATAAGTGCACCTAGTGCTGGTTCCCCATTTTTAACTGAATTAATATAGTTAGGATTAATGAGGTGGTGCTAAGAAATGTCGCAAGTTACAGGAAGAGAGATTCAGCAGAAATACGCTACTTTGACTTTCCTGTTGGAGATCCAAGGGGTTGAGTAAGAAGAACACACAGTTACAGCAAAACTGCTCTAATTGTGACTGCATCAGCCAATTAGAACAGAAAACCACACATTTTATGAATTTCATCAATACAGACAGGCAGTTAATTCAGATTAATTCAGAATCTGTAAAATTTTGGATTTAAATTATTTTAAAAATATTTATTATTTTTATTTTATGTATGAGTATATTGCCTGCAGGTATGTAAGTGCATCCATGTGGTGTAATGCCCTTGGAGGTCAGAAGACAATTGTTAGCTGCCATGTGGGTGCTGGGAATCAAACCTGGGGCCTCTGCAAGAGCAGTCAGTGCTCCTAACTGCTAAGCCATCTCTCTAACCCGAGTGTCTTCTTCAATTGCCCTCCACCTTATATATTGAGGCAGGGTCACTCACTGTACCTAAAGCTCATCTATTCAGCTAGTCTGGCTAGCCAGCTTCCTCTGGGGATCCTGTCTCCACCTCCCAAGTACTGGGGTTACAGGCAGGCTGCCATCTCCTACCCAGCATTTACATGGGTGCTGGGGATCTGAACTCTGCTCTTCACATTTTCATCATGCTTGCACAGCATTTTACCCATTGCGCCATCTCCCAGTTCTGCATAGTTTTAAAGTAGCATACATACTAGGTGCACATTAAAATCTCTTGAAGTACTTTAAAAAGTAATTCAGCTCTGCCTGGTCCTTCCCCAGCCAATCACATTATAATCTGTGAGTAGGGTTCCAGCATCTATATTTGATTTTTTTTTTTTTTGCCTTTTTTAGACA
>NW_008358866.1:6393621-6433410 GCF_000622305.1 Nannospalax galili | reverse complement strand
AATACCAACGACAGAGTTATGAGATATTAAAAATTCATGGTTGATTCCATACTGTTTTGCATTGATGTGAATTAAACATAGAAGAAAATTTAATACCGTGTTGATTCCTTGATGGAGTGAGAGAACACTATTGTAAAACATTTCGGGGGTAAAATCCTCATAGCTCAAAATTAAAAACAATTAGTTCCATCCAATTCAAACATCTAGCAGCAAAAATCTTGAAAGAAAAATCACAAGATAAATGAAAACTGAAGATGAACTGTATGATTCCTTAGACTTCAGAAGTGCAGGAAGGTGTATCTCTCAAGGTGGTGGCAGGGAATAGGGAATCCAAGCGGAAAATGTGGGCTATGAGGCATGACATGTACATGGTTCCCGCTGACTGGCTGTATGACTTCCAGCAAGTTAATTAGCTTTCCTGTGCTTCAGCACATGTCCATAAGTGCACCTAGTGCTGGTTCCCCATTTTTAACTGAATTAATATAGTTAGGATTAATGAGGTGGTGCTAAGAAATGTCGCAAGTTACAGGAAGAGAGATTCAGCAGAAATACGCTACTTTGACTTTCCTGTTGGAGATCCAAGGGGTTGAGTAAGAAGAACACACAGTTACAGCAAAACTGCTCTAATTGTGACTGCATCAGCCAATTAGAACAGAAAACCACACATTTTATGAATTTCATCAATACAGACAGGCAGTTAATTCAGATTAATTCAGAATCTGTAAAATTTTGGATTTAAATTATTTTAAAAATATTTATTATTTTTATTTTATGTATGAGTATATTGCCTGCATGTGTGTAAGTGCACCTATGTCACTCAATGCCTGCAGAGTCAGAAGGAAGCGCTGGATTCCCTGGAACTGGAGTTACAAATGGTGGCTACCTTGTGGGTGCTGGCAATCAAAGCTCGGTCCTCTGAAAGAGCAGTCAGTGCTCTTAACCACTAAGCCATCTCTCTAGCCTCCTGATCTAAATTATTCTATTTGCCTCCACCCCTACCCTAACTGGCCAGTTTTACTTTTTTGTTGTTTTGTGAAAAAAGCCAAGTGTAAACCCTCAATCTTTCTTCAGGTATAGGATTAACATTTTTTAATTGAAAAAAAAGATTTTATTTTAATTCGTGTGTGTGTGTGTGTGTGTGTGTGTTTGTGTGTGTGTGTGTTTGTGAGTGTGTGTGTGTGTGTGTGTGTGTGTGTATCCACAGAGGTCAGAAGATAGTGTTGACTCTACTGGAGATGGAGTTACAGGCAGTTGTGAACCACCTGTCTTAGGTGCTGGGAATCAAATTTTTGTCCTCTGTAAGAACAAGTGTATTTAACCACTGAGCTGTCTCTCCAGCCTGGACCACTTTATTTATTATTTTATTTATTTTTAAAGTTAGCTTACAAAGTTGCATTATAGCATTTAGAGTTGAACATTTAAAAATTATATTTTGGAGAAATCATACTGGACAAAATTTATTTCATAATAAAGAATAAAATAGAAAGTTTGATATGAGCTACACAACCGATACTTTCATTGCCAAAGGAAAAGCCAAAACAGATGGGCAAGCTGAAAGACATGTGCATGCTAAACCAAACCCAACATAAACGATGTGCCAAGTACAAAGCATAAAAGTGCCCTCAGCCTTCCACATTACAGTAGAGCTTTTGAAAGGAAATAATGAAGACACAGGAGGAACTAATCACCATCTTTTCTAAAATAAGGACTTCTCAATTAATAAAAGTATTGAGAAGAGTGATGTTTTATGGAGTGTTTGGCATTTAAAATATTTTATTTATTATTTTATGTGTATGAGTATATTGCCTGCATGTTGGTAGGTGCACCCATGTTGGGCAGTGCCTGCAGAGGTCAGAAGAGGGTGTTGGATGCCCTGGAACTGGAGTTACGGATGGTTTTTAGCCATCTTGTGGGTGCTGGGAATCAAACCTGGGTACTCTACTAGAGCGGCTAGTGCTCTTAATGGCTGAGTCATCTCTCCAGCCCTAGGTGTTTGACATTTATCTTCTACTGGCGCAGAAGTAATTAGCCCAGTGCTCTCTTTGAGGAAACTTGAAGTATCCTCTTCTTGGCTCACATCAGGCTTTTAAGCGAGTAAAAGTAATAAAGCCCATTCTCAGATTGTTTTCAGTCTGTGAGGTTTACCATTACAGGAGGTCATCAAGTCAGTTATAACAGTTGGGTTGAAAACTGAGATTGGGAGAATTTTATAAATAACATTATAAAGTAAAATGACCTAGAGCTAATGCTTTAGTCACAAGACCTTGTCTCAGTACATCAAATATTAAACCATGGAGTCACACAAAATTTTTACCTTGAAAAATATCCTTTGAACCTTGATGTGACCACTTCTGGTGGCTCCTGATAAACAGTGACATAACTTGAAAGCTATCAGATGGAAGCTCCAATACGTATACAACACTATAACCAGACACAACCTGGGAAAGTCAGGCAAAATCTCAAGTTCTGTCAGACTGGGTCTACATAGCATCAAAATAACCATTGGAAAGGGCTGCAGGTGGATCTTTGTGAGTTTGAGGCCAGCCTGGTCTACATAGTGAGTTCCAGGACAGCTGGGGCTACTAGGAGACCCTGTCTCAAAAAAGACAAAACAAAAAAAAAATATCTCAGTTTAAATTATTGATCTTATGGTCACAAAAATGTCTTGCTGTATGTTGAATTTAGCTTAAAAACCACGAATTCAAGTGAAATCGCATAAATGCATCTAAATGATAGTAAATTATCCTTTTTTAAAAAAAATAAAAAATCAGGGTCTCACTATGTAGCCCTAGCTGGCCTGGTACTTGCTATATAGACCAAGCTAGCCTTCCAACTCATAGAGATCTGCCTGCCTCTGCTTCTGCCTCCTGAATGCTGGAATTAAAGGCATGTGCCACCACATCTGGCAATGTCTGACTTTTTAAGTGGGTTCTGAGGATTTGAACTCAGGTCTCATGCTTGCTGTACAAGCATTCTTACCTGCTGAACCATCATCTCTCTAGCTTACATTTAATGTCATGTAGAAACATGGTGATTGAAAAAGGGTTTTTGAACTCAGAATTAGAGGATAGAATGGAAGAGAAATATCTCATGATTTCACTTACTTGTGGGATCTGAAAAGCTGAACTTTCAGAAGCACAGAATAGGATGATCAGCACTAGGGGCAGGATGTAGGGAGAACCAGAAGAGGGGCTGAGAGTAAATTGGTTAAAGGATTCAAAATTTTGATTAAATAGATGGAATAAGTCCAAGAGTTTCACTGTACATCATGGTGATTACAGTTAATAACAATACTAAGAAAGTAGGTTTTTAAATGTTCTTACTAAAAATGATAATTGAGGAAACCCAAAAATTATTAGCTAGACTTAACTATTCCACATATATAAAATGCATAGATTTTTACTTGTTAATTAAAAATGAAAAAATTGAAAGCCATTTAATTTTTAGTACGTATTTTAAATTTTGCTGCATTAATTTTTTTTTGAGAATTTCATGTATGAGTGTTGTATTTCCATCATTTCTACTTCTCCCAGTTCCCTTCCAACTCCTCCCATGTCCTCCACATTCCCTCTCAAATTTTTAAAAAAATATTTTGTTCATTAGTTTTATTTTGTATGTATAAGTATATTGCCTGAATGTGTGTAAGTGCACCCATGTCATGCAGTGCCCAGTGGAGGTCAGAAGAGGGCATCAGTTCCCCTGGAATTCGAGTTATGGATGGTTGTTTGCTGCCGTATGGGTGCTGGGAATTGAACTCATGTCCTCTGCAAGAGCAGCCAGTGCTCTTAACTGCTGAGCCATCTTTCTAGCCCCCCTTTCAATTTCTTATCCTCTTCTTTATTATTGTTACATATACTTACATGCATTTATAAATATACCTCTATAGATAATGCACTGAGTCTAGTTAGTAATGATAATGTGTACAAACAAAGAAAAAAATTAAAAATCACCTGTAATAATTCCAAAACTTGATGGTCTTGTAGATCTCCTTCAACTGCTTAATGCTGATTTTTAAAATTTACATTGTTTCAATTAAAATGAACTATAAGAACTTTTGAAAGTCTTATGACCTCCTTTAAGAGATAATATACTTAGAGATATCTTGATGTGTTCATTTATCTTTTTATTAGATTTGAAATTTTGTTGCTTATTGAAACAATATTTAGTGTAAATTTCAAACACTAAAAATATCACAGAAAACAAGACCCCATGGTTTCTATTTAAATTTGATTCTTATGTTTATTAAAAAACCACCTATCAGAAAAACTTTAACACATTTAAGCCTACCCAGAAATGAACCTATCTACCCCATCCCAATTTACAAGTCTAGTAGTCCCAGAGAGACATAGAGACTTGCTCACATAAAGCTAGTGTGATGGTCAATCTTATATTCCAGATTCACAGGATCAAGGTACCCAGACATTTGAGTACACATTATTTTCTTTCTCTGGGTAAGGGTGTTTCTGCATGAGATTTGCATCAATGTCCATTGAGTGAGTGAACGACACATTCTTTCATAAATATGTATAGATATCAACATACATAGACAACACCAGCCTGTTGGGGACCTGTACAGGACAAAAAGGCAAAGGAAGAATTCACTCTGATGATTGGTTGAACTAAGATGCTGGTCTTTTCTTCATTTTAGATTGGGGCTTGCATTATAAGCACTCTGGTGGGTCCCAGTCCTTCCCAAATGGGAAGTCACCACCATCTTTTCTGACTTTTCTGGGTTTCAAGTGAACTGACTCAGCAACTTACCTAAGTTACTCCATTTTGTTTAGAGCTATTTTACAGCAAATTTGCCCCACAGCAAAGGAAAAGGGGGGCGACCTTGGGCCTTGGGAAATTGTCCTAGCCATGAACCATGGAATGTGCTAATTCCAGACATTTTACATCTGGTTAATTAGCTTGTTTTTGCTTCTGTAATTTGTTTGCTATTTTGGGTCACCTTGATACAGGGCATAAGACCACCCTTGTTATCCTGTTATTGTGTGACCACCTGGAAGTTGTTTACCTTGGCTGTCTTAGTATACTTATTACGGCTAGAATAGTTGGCTAATTTTAAGGTCACAAAGTTGGATGCCAAGTTATATGACTAAACCACCTGTATGTATAATGATTGGTTGCTAATTACTAAAATCAGTATTCTGCCGTGTTGTACAACCCTGATTGGTGTACACAGATTTTTCTTATACAATGCTTACTGTAATCCTATAAAAACTCTGATCAATTAATGCTCAGGGCTGCTTCTACTCCTGAGATAGACAGCCCGGCTCATCGAAAAATAAATTTACCTTGCTACGTTTCTTAAAGTGGTGTTGGTGATTTTTTGGTGAACTCCGGCGTACAACACAAGTTTGCAGATGGCAGATCAGGAGTCTTCTCAGTCTTTCCATCACAGGAACCAGTGCTACATCTCTAGTTCTCTGTCTCTGTCTTCATGCACATGCCTTTAAATATTTAATTTAGAGGTCTTCTAGTTACTTTTAATTGCTGTGATAAAAACACTGACCAAAACCAACTTGGGGAGGAAAGGGTTTATTTCACCTTATGTGTCCCAGGTCACAGTTCATCACTGAGGGAAACCAAGGCAGGAATTCGGGACAGGAACCTGGAGCACAGACCATGGAGGTAGAGTGCTTACTGGCTTGCCCCCCTGGCCTGTGCTCAACCTGCTTTCTTACACAATACAGGATCACCTGCCCAGGGGTGGCATTACCCACAGTGGACTGGGCCTTCCTACATCATTCAACAACCAAGAAAATGCTCTACAGACATGGCTACAGTCGTTCTAATGGAGGAAATTCCAATTGAGGCTCCCTCAACCCAGGTGTGTCAAGTTGGCAACTAAAGCTATCCAGCACAACAGGCTATGTATGTATTTATAGGAATGCATATATTTCTTCTCTATCTGTTTCATTAAGAAATAGTAACTAATACACCTAGAGATCACAGTGATTAGCATTAGAACACTGCTGTAAGTCCAATTTGTGCCTTTGAAAATGCCTCGTATGAAACCTGGTGTAGAAAGGTATGCATTAAATGTATTTGAAGTGAATAAAGAATGCCTAACAGTGTAAGACAACACTCAGGTTTTGTCTTGCAACAAATCAATAGGTCCTAATAATAACTGCAACATTTCCTTTTTCCATTGCTTTTTTCATATAGAAAATTTCTTGCCACAAAAAGAGAAGAAAACCAGTCATCATGCCTTAGGTGTCTTTTGAGACTGTTGTTTCTGATGAGCATTTTTATAGGCGCTCTTTGTATTTCTTTTGTATGTGATCAGTTCTTTGTACAAGCAGGTAGGAAGTTTGAAAAAAATGATGAGTTTAGTGTAATGACCCCAGCTGGAAGTAGCCTTCAGACTTGTTGACTACTGTGGGAATGACTGTTTTAGACAAATGAAATCTTAGCTAACATTGTAACCAAAGTTAGTATTATGCTTTGAGATCATTTAACACTATCTCAGCTTGTTTATCAGATAAACAAGCTTATTAGGACTTGGACTTCTCTTGGAACCTAACATATAGCTTTAATCCCTCATGACATGACTTTCTTTTGACCCAGAATAATATATTTATGTGTGTGTGTGTATATGTGTGCACACACACATGCCTGTATGTTATGAAAATATCAAGCACTGAAGTGGCAGTTGTTGGATGCAATGAATTAACTTATTTATGTTATAAACAACAAGTGGGGTTAGATTGATAATATCTATTTGTGATTGTGTATGCTGTTCTAGGTCAGTAGAGATCAGAAAGGGAAAATCCTTCTCTGATAAGACAAGATTCTACTCTTCCTGCCCCATTTCATGCTGGATGTACCATTTCAATAAATAAAGAACAGGGACATTGTTTTGAAAGCAGAGTTCTGCAGAAAATCTGAAGGAACAAGTAAGGCCCCACTTTTGGTTTTAATGGATGCTAAGAGTCAGGCAGTTTTTGTTAGGCATCACTGTAATGTGACATCACAGAGTGCAGACCACATCTGCTAGATCTTCAGAGGTGAGAGCTATAGCTAATCAAAGTAGTATCTTGAGATGAGCAGGAGGGACAGAACAATGCTTCTGAACTGCACTGTGCATACGGAGCACTTGGGAATCTAGTTAAAATGTGAGAAGCTTGTTTTTTTCCTTATCAAAACTTTTTAACTGAAAACCTCTTTGTCAACTGACCTGCCCCTGGCCTGGTGTAGCTATGATGGTCTGATGTAACTATGGTTATTGGCTTTGCCCCTGGCACGATGTAATTGTGGTTTTAAGCTTTATAAACCCTGCCCTGATTTTCCTCCGGGTCAAGAGTGCTTTTGGGCATTAGCCCCCTCTCTGACTGCTGACCACAATTAAAGGACTCCTAATTTGACCATCATTATACAGCATTCCTCTGTGTGTCTTGCTCAGTATTACAGTCTCAGTTACTGGTGAAACTTCTGGCATGGGATTCTCATGGAAAAGGTACAAGCTGGCTGCTAGAGAAGTCGACTCTGATCCTTGAATCTGGTTCCCTACTGCAGCTTCTGGTGCATGCCTGATAGTGGGAATCTATACCCTCAGTGTTTAAATAAAGTTGAGGACTTTATTAACTTGAAAGTACCCCCCAGCTGTTGAATGTTGAGCTCTGTCTTTTCCTGTTTCTCTTTGTGTATACAGATCTAGAATCATGTTCTGTGTCTTTCTGTGAATATTTTTCAGATTAATATCAGAATTTAGAACTTTTTGAAAACATAGGTAAGAAAGCCTATGTTTGGAAGTAGAAATAAAACTGGAAATTTGGTTTTTAATGGCTATTATAGAGATGTAAATAGTAGTATTGAAAGATATTATGCAGTGAAAACATAATTTCAGGCTGAGAAGTATACTCTACATAAGGGCACAGTTGTAGAGAACATTAAGGCAGAAAAACATTTTAACCACAAGGTGGCAGTAAGATCTATATTTATTAAGAGACTAAACTAAAAACTGATTTCAGCCAGACCTCTGAGGAAATGATTGTCAAAATAAATACCCTTTCCTAATACAGCGTGTGCAGAATGTCTCAGACATAGTGCTTGCTTGAGAGGCATTTCCTGGGTCCTTAGCAAATACCTGTTTTTAAATTAAAGAACAAAATTGTTGTATATGATTTTTATTTATTTACTTGGTTCAATTTAGCAAAAAATTAAGAGAGTAAGTTACATAGAAAGATTTGAACCCTAGAAACCTTGAGGAGTGTTCCCTACCATTTGACAAAATTTTAACTGCCTTTTTTTCATCAGCAATAAATTTACTGGAAGTTTTGCAAATGGTTTACTGATTTACCCTTTTGGAAACTACATTACTATTTCTTCCCATTTCTTTTTTTTTAATCAAAATTTGAGACTATCATAGAATATATTTTGATAATATTCAGACCCCACTCCCCTATCTGCACTGCTTAATTTGTGTCTATAAATGCCTATTTTTAATCTTGAAAACATTTTCTTTAGCCAATTTATCTTTTTCATAAGGACAACAACATTGTCTACTGAAAATCAGACTGATTATGTTTTGAGAATAGGTCAACAGAGCTGTGGGACATTGGGTTTACCCTAAGCCATGTCCAAGCAGAAACAGATAAACATTGCAAAAACCAAAAGATGTCTAGATGAATGAGACTTTCTATTCTTTTTGATTAAGGGTTAGAGAGGCCATACCTGGGAGTCCAAAGGACTAGGAGATGTAGACCAAATAGTAGCAGTCAATTTCTTTAAATAAAATTCATGAGGGGACATTATTCTGCACACGTTCAGAACTTGAGAATGCCTCAAAATTACAGCAACAAGCCCAAACTCCTTAATGTGGATGGGAAAAGGAAAGCGGTCCTGGCTGAAGTAACGTATGATGTTCAGCCCATCCTTGCCACTGGCAAGATGCCTGCATGTCAAGCTGTTCTCTGTTGGAGTTGAGGCTGGGACCAAGAAGCTGAGGTGAGACACCTGTGTAGTGGTGCCTGTTATCTTTGCTCCATTTTCCCTGGTGCAAGGCTGTAGCGACTGTGCTTTGATTTGTTTTAGCTTCTGCTGAATGGTTAGGCAGCTTTTTGCAAATTATATATGTCTAAATCTAGTATGAGCCCCCAAAACCACTGTTCAGAAACGAGGGAGTAATTTTTCTGGAATTTGTAAATATTAAGAATGTCAGGTTTATGAAGTCTGTCATACCAGCTCTTTCAGCTCTCCGTTTTGAGTCTCAAAGCACTGTTGTTTGAAATAGCTCAAATAACGGACTTAATCAGTGTTACATTAGGATGCTCACTGTGGTTAGGTGACAACATTAATAAAAAGCATAAGAAAAATTTGACATAGACTTAACACATATTCCAGAATGAGGAGTGGTGCTGGGAGTTGAGACCACTGACAAGCACAGAGAAATGAAAACTCAGAGTGCATTGCTTTGCAGGAATGTAGTGGTTAATGAAGCTGTGAAGCCGCGGTCAAAACCTGGTTGCATTTGCATAGAGCTATAGATATAAGTACCATACCAGACTCAGTACGAGGGATGGGATTTCTGAGTCAAATAACAATTGTTACTTAGTTTACTATTATTGCCACATTCATAAAAGACGTACTTTTTCCTGACCTAAAAACATCCATTGGAGAGGTTTGTTTTGCTATCTTTTTTTTTTTTTAAAAATTAAAATCCTTTTAATCAACTATTTTTAAACTTTTTAAAATATATTTTTTGCTATTTAAAGTATGGCCTCTAGAGTCTGATTTGTGTCCCCAAATGTCCGTTGGTTGGGGTCTATCCCTGTAAGACACTGTTTCTCCTTCTCCTAGCAACCATCAATTGCAAAAGTTCTTTAGGTTCCCCATGTCTAAGCTGGGAATTTGTCTTGTTTGAGCTTGCATAGGACTTGTGCATGCTGTTACCATTGCTGTGAGTTCATATGAGTAACTGAATAGCTGTCTGAAGATTCTGTTTCCTTGTAGTCATCTACCTCTTCTGGTTCTTACAATCTTTCTTCCTCCTCTTCTATAATGATCCCCGAGCCCAAAATAACACAGGCTATTGGTACAGCCCTTGATTGCCTCCCAGAACTTGAGGGTAAGACCCTAGTGTTGCAGATAGGCCACACTTTGGACATAGGACTTGGAGCAATCGAGCTGGAACTGACCTGGAAGCCTTCTCCCTAAAAACTGGCTCTGATGGTATCAAAGAATACTATATAAGCTGCCAAGGGAGAAAACCAATCAGTGGTCTTCCCCAGCTATAAAGCCTAAAAAACAACAATATCTGGCCCAGCAAACTATTGCTATTGGTGCAGTAGTGGCATTTTTATCTTGGAAGATATCAACAGCTGTCTAATTGGAATTAAGGCTCAATGTGAGGGAACTCATGTGCAGTATGTGGCTGGAGAGGTAATAGATCCTAGAAAAAACCTACTTCTGCCACATCTCTAGACCAGCGTAGTTGCTTATTGTTCTAAATATGCGTTCTCATATTTATAGACAAGTGTACCTTTCACTCCTCATCAAAGAAGCTTATTTTTGCAGCAAATGGAGACTTACAGAGTTCCAGAACTGGTCAAAGGCAGAGAATGCATGTGAAATGGTTAAACCCTAAGTGGCATATCTTCAATGCAACTTCTATACACAGGATGAATGAATCTCTCAACTCTCACCAGAGAAGTTTCTTTATGTAGCAGATGGTGATCAATACAGAAACCTACAATTGGCCAATATGTAGAGAACAAGAGGCTGCAGAGTGCTTATCACTGAATAGGACACCTATTTTGATATCTTTATATCTATGACTAAGGGGACTCATATGTGGTTAAAGACATTCAGAACAAGGTTAAAAAGTCACGACATCTCCGAGATTTTCCATCTGCTTTCTCACATCCAGAAAACATTTGTCACGTAAATTATAAATGGAATGTTGAAAGATCAACTGAGAAGTCAAATACCATCTTTATGATAAAAGGACTGAATTCCTGACTAAAGTGACTGTAGAGGTTAAGCAAACTCAGAAATTTCCACTAGGCAGGGGGAGGCAGGGGGAGGCAGGTGGAGGCAGGGGGAAGCAGGAGGAGGCCCAGTGATGATAATGAACACTACAGAACCACATAATGGTTTTCCGCAGGGACTGATGGAAGAGGCAGGTCAGCTGTAAGAATGTGGCCCAGCTCATTCCAATGCAAATTCAGAAACAGTTGTCATCACCACACCTTACCTTTTATTTTAGTGGCCTGAGTTGCTTAATCAGCTTGTGTAGTCTTTCTATTTGCTAACCAAAGCACACGGTGGGACCTGTTATTCACCTTTCAGCACCTCACTACTGTACACAGAAAATGGGCTTTGTAAGGTAAGAGACATATACTCATTTTGGCTGGTCAATTTCAGACCAGCCTGTGGATTGGGCAAGGAGTGGGAAATCCTATGCAGTGGGTGGGCTCAGCAGATCTCAATGTCCTATGGGTACCAATGTGGTACCCTACTGAAGGAGACCTGAGAAGAGACACGTTCTTGATAAAGACTCTGGGAACAGAATGGCTAAAAAATTGAGAGGGACTGGACATGGTGGTGTACACCTTTAATCTCCTCACTCAGGAGACAAAGGCAGGGGGACGTGCATTCTGGGCCAATTTGGTTTACATAGCAAGTCTCATGCCAGCCAAGGCTACATAGTGAGACCTTGTTTCAGTAAGTTAAAGAAAGAAAAAGGAAGGAAGGAACGAAGAAAGGAAGGAAGGAAGGAAGGAAGGAAGGAAGGAAGGAAGGAAGGAAGGAAGGAAGGGAGACCTTCCAAAAGCTAGGGAGAGAAAGAGCAAGTTTCTTAGATCAAGCAGGAAGGAAGAGGCTGCTGGAAGTTTTACAGTCAACTTCTATGAAACTCTGGCTTTTCTTCTTTACTTTCTTGGAAAAGAAGGAAACAACTTCATTTCTTCTCAGTGGGTTGGCAGGATTGGCACACAAGACATAAATCAACTTCCCAGCCTAGAAATGTGGAGGATAATGAATATGTTTTTAGAATGTTGAACAAACATTTTGAATTAAATAAAGTCAATCACAATTCAGAAATTCTCTTTATTTCAGATTGGAATGAATTTTTCTTGATTCTGGTGGCTAGTACTTTGTTTCTTCATTTTTGCCTTGGAGTCATTAAACATATAGAAAAGAAATTCTTGTGTAAATGGAATATCTGGCAATCTTTTTTTATTTAATCAAATTTGCGATGCTTGTTTTTTAAATTATTTTTTAAATTACTTTTCTTTTTTAATGTGTATGAGTGCATTGCCTGCATGTATGTAAGTGTACAAGTGTCATGCAATGCCCCTGGAGGTCAGAAGAGGGCATCAGATTCCCCTGGTACTGGAGCAATGGGCAGTTGCTAGCTGCCATGTGTAAACACACAGTACTAAAATATTTCCTATGCCCTTGGCACAGGTCCCTTACTTTCTGTCCCAGGCAACCACGGACCTGTTTCCACTATAACCTGTTTTTAAAAACAATTTTAAATTTTCATGTAAAAGGAATTATACAATATATATATTAAAGTTGTTTTCCTTTGACCCACATGATGTTTTTGAGAACCATCCATGATTTGTCTGTATCAGTAGTTTGCACCTTTCTGTTTCTAGGCAGTAGTCTATTGAATATTAATTGAATTCTATCATCAGTTGTTTATTCATTCATTGCTTGAATGACTGCTGCTTAAGAATAAAGCAGGGCTGGAGAAGTGGCTCAGTGGTTAAGAGTGCTCGCTGCTCTTCCAGAGGATTTGAGTTTCGTTCCCAGCTCTCACACTGGGTGGCTCCCAAACATCTATTACTGCAGTTCCAGGGGTTCTGACACTCTTTTCTCACCTCCACAGGCATCTGCATGCATGTGCATGCATACATACACAGACATATAAATGTTTTATTATTTATTTATTTATTATTTATAATTTATTTGTAGTTTTGCCTGCTTGTATGTAAGTACATCACATGGCACTGCAGAGGTCAGAAAAGGGCATCAGATCCCCTGAAACTGGAGTTAAGGATGGTTGCTAGCTGCCACATGGATGCTGTTATTTATTATTTTTATTTTATGTGTATGAGTGTATTGTCTGCATGTAGGTGGGTACACCTGTGTCATACAATGCCCTAGGAGATCAGAAGAGGGCATCAGATCCCCTGAAACTGGAGTTACGGACAGTTGTTAGCTGCCATGTGGGTGCTGGGATTCAAACCCAGGTCTTCTTCAAGAACAGTCTGTGTTCTTAACCCTTGAGCCATCTCTCCAGCCCAAATAAATAAATAGATATATATTTTTAAAAAGAATAAAGCTGTAACATACAGGGTGGAATACATGAGGTCTGGTTGCAGGGAGTGTGGGCATAGATGGGGAGGGGTCTAAATTTTATCAAGTACTCTTGTATGAAAAGTACAAAAGCTCAATAAAAATATTAAAAAATAAAAATAATAAATAAAACATTCTAAAACAAAACAACAAAAATAAAGCAATTGCAAACTGTGATTTCAAGTCCTTGTGTGGATGTGTTCCCATTTCTCTCGTATAAATGTTGAGGAATAGAATTTCTGGCTATCTGATGAATGGATGTCCAATGATACCAGGAGTTCTGGCAGGCTTCTTTTTGTAAAGGAGAAACTTCTTTTGTAACTTGTCTACTGTTCATTGTATTCATATTTTTTGTAACCAAGTCTCTTCTGTTTTAAAGTGAAGATCTAAGTATAGTTACTGTATTTATTATCAACCACACTGATATATGAATTAATGTTATTGAAATAGGAGAAAAGATCCTTTTCCAAATCCTGTGATGTATCTTCAGGAGGCTGCCAGGAGGGTTATCTTAACAGAGACTTGAAAATCTTAAGCACACTGCCTGGCACATAGTTCGTGTTTGATGAGTGTCAGCTGTAGTTATCATCAGAGTGTGTTGACAAATCAGGATGAAAGAGAAGATGGGAGTCCATAGCTCTGTCAGCTAGACTGTGATTCTGAGCGACATTGCAGCCTTCCTTCCTGAGAGACACAGCTTACAACTGTCATGTAGTCAGCTGCATTATTGATTAATCATGTATTTTCATGTACACTAAGTAGATGAAAGCCAGTTTGAAGAAAGAAAACACTGAAAGAGGCAGAACCTAATAATATCTCAAACTGCAAAAATGAGAAAATAACATAAGAGCAGAATCATAAGCTGGAAATTATAATAATTTAAGCTGAACATACCTTCTAAAGACTTTCCAGCAGCTTTCTTCTAAACCGAGATACTTTTGCTTAAACCCGTGATCACTTTTAACTCTACAGAGTCAGCTTTGGTACTTAGTCCTTGTAGCACAAAATTTACTCATTCCTCGGAAAATTAAGCCAGCCAAGAGCAAGAGGAAGGGCACTCTGGGAAGAGGGGTGGAGCCCACTACGATACGGAGAGTTAGCACAGCCATTTTGGGACCCACAGGAGTAAGAATGGCTGGGTGGACGCACTGCCCATCTTGCGGGCTCGGCAGAGCGAGATGAGGCAAATTGTGGGGTGACACGGCATGTGCGTGTCCAGTAAGACCTGATGGAGAGTATGGTCGGGCACATGGGATATGAGAAGTTGTTTTGTGTAAGTCACTCCTCACCCCCAAATGTTATAAAACGGTATAAACCCCAAACTAAAAATGTCTCATGTTACTCTGTGAGCCCTGGAACCTTGGAGGGCATGCTTGAGACCCTACCAAGAAAGGAAAAGGGAAGAAAATTTAGTGCAACAGTCCTTCATGCTGATGAAAGAATTGTTCATTCAGGGAGCTTCCTTCCTTCCTCCCTTCCTCCCTGCTCCCTCCCTCCCTCCCTCCCTCTTTCCCTTCCTTCCTCTCTCCCTTTCTCTTTCTCCTACTCTCTCTCTCTTTTTGTAAAATGCATAACCTTTAAGGCTCCTTAATTTGTAGGTGACACTATTAAAATCAAGTTTGTAAAACAGTTGCATTTTACAAAGAGAAACCCCCTGTCCCTGTAATGTGTGATTTACTCTGCACCAGCAACAACTTGGGTTTGTTCCTTAGCAAGCGGCCTTTGCAGTATCTTTTTGAGAGTCTATAAACTCAAGATGTCCAAAGTACTGTGGGCAAGCTCTGTTTCTAATCTGAAAGTGTTGCATAGAGCACCTCATTTTCAGCAACACTGAACACTTTCTGTATAATTAAATTTTAATTTTTGATGAGAAATCACAGACATTAAATGAACTTGATAAAAATAGGTAGTGAATTTGTCCAAAATGAAATTGAATTAAGATCAAAAGAAGTATGGTAGTTACCACCTCATTAACCAAGTACAGGTAAAGCAGGCTTTATTTCTGTAGAGAGCATCACTGAAGCTTCAGGTGATAAAATGCACATATTCTCTATCAGTGGGCATCTGGTAAAAGTTGAAGACTAGAAGGGTTGGGTGCCCTAAAGTCAAGGATTTGTCTGAGATGCATTTAAAGCCTCAAATGAGAAGTCTGCAGTGGGTGATGCAGGGTAAATCTCAAGTATGTAGGGAAGAATGTGAAACCTGAGTGTGTTTGCTAATGTACAATCTTTATAAATGGTCGTGATAGTTTTGGTGCTACTTTGGAACCATTCATCAATATATTGACCTGTCTGTGTACTTCTCTGTATTCACAACACACAAAAAAAAATCATTTCCCATTGTGCCCATTTAAAAACCAATACAGCAAATACAGGGAGAAGAAGAAAACTCAAGATTTTATAGACCTTGGAGATCCCACTGGGTTCTGTTAATGCGCTTCATCTTATTTCATATTTCATTCACGCTCTTGAGTGATTTCATTTATCTTACTCATAAGGTCTTCCTAATAAAAATGCTCATACAATGTAATGTGACAGTTCTTCAGATCTGTGCTCCTCATTCTGGTCTCCATACAGCCTAAGGAACATGCAGTGGTGTGTGGGAGGCACAGGGAGAAGCTACAAACATTTTTCTTGGAGATCTGGGGGAGGGTGTGGTGGAATATACACATAAAATACCACAGTGTGCTCTTGCAGCTCTTTGGAAGCCCCACTTTGCATGGACTGAGGTTTAGTTGCATCTTTCACCAGGTGGTGGAGTGCATTGCTCTTACCCTTGATCCCATGCATCCTCAGTGTTGACTTTGAACAACAGACTGCAGAGGAAATGACACTTGCTGAGCTTTAAGTCTTTACAGTATCTCCTTTTAGAATCAGTGCTGCATTTTAGAGAGCCTGAATTAGCCTATTGGAGGAAAAAGACCACTTGGAGAGTCAAGTCCAGCTCAGCCCAGAGGACTGACTCTTGGGCTCCTGAGCAAATCAAATGGTTCAGTCATATGACTGTTAACAGCCATAGATAACATAGAACCCTTGTAATGCAAAAGGTAATGTTTGCTTGAAGTTTTAAAGGACAAGAACATGTCAAAGAAGAGCAACTGTATCATCTACCCCGGTCGTCAGAGCTTCTTTCTTATCTGACAGTTGGGTGCATAATTTGAAGAGTTTGAGATAACCATGTCATGACAGAAACATCACAAGTATAACTTAAAAATTTAAATTTATTTTAATTTACATTTGTGTGTGTCTGAGTATGTGCCACATGTGTACCAGTGCCAGTGGAGGCCAGAGAGGGCACTGGGTTCCCTGGAGCTGATGTTAGAAGTGAGTTGCCTGACATGGGTGCTGGGACTTGAACTTGAATCCTCTGGAAGATGAGCAAGTGCTCTGAATTGCTGAACCATCTCTCTAATGCCCTCGGCAGTGCTTTAAACTAACTTGGAAACTCAATACCTTAGTTCTTCTCCTCCATCATAAAAGCTGCTTGGGATTTTTTTTTTTTCACTTCCTATTTTACTTTTTAGTTTTCAATCTTGCAATTATTAGAATTTCTGGCTTTAAAAATTTTTTTATGTATATGAATGTTATGTCTGCATGTATATATATGTACCCACGTTGTGCAATGCCCAGGGAGGACAGAAGAGGGCATTGGATCCCCTGGAATTGGAGTTACAGTTTTTAGCTGCCATGTGGGTGCTGGGATTCAAACCTGGTCTTCTCCAAGAGTAGCCGGTGCTCTTAACCACTGAGCCATCTCTCCAGCCCTGAATTCCCAGATTTTTAGTCTTTGTTAAGAAGCATTTGAAAGTATCTTCCAAACATTAAAAATTCTTTTTCTTCTAGGAACTGAAGTAGAAATGGTAGTCATGACAGGTCCTGAAACTAATACCCTATAGATATTGAGGATGGACTGCACATTTTTTGTTAAGGCTTTCTTGCATGCCTGCACCTAAATCCCCTGTTAAGGGGAATTTGACAAGTGGTTGAGTCAAGCTGTCATTCTGTTGCTGAGGTTGGAGACAGGGCTGTGTTTGTTAGCTTTCTGATATTGACAGAATGTGTGACATAAATAACTATAAGGAAGATTTATTTTGGCTCATGGTTTCGGAGATTCACCCCATATTCATTGGCACGTGCACTTGGGAAGAATATCAGGGTGGCTGGAGGGTGTGGCTGAGGGCAGTTGTTCACATCATTACAGACAGGAAACAGAGAGGATAGCAGGAAAAGGCAAGCAATAATATATCCCTAAGAATTATCTTGATGATAAGACCCTATTGCTGAAAACTGTGTATATGGAGAGAGAGAGAGAGAGAGAGAGAGAGAGAGAGAGAGAGAGAGCTTATCCCCTAATAGACACCTATATCAAACTACCTCCCAGTGCTCAGGGATCATTCAAGAAGAAGGGGCAGAAAGACTGTAGGAGCCAGAGGTGGTGGATGCCCGCAAACAAGTAGAGTTTCCTAGACAGCTGGTGAGTTACTCATATGAACTCACAGCAATCGTGACAGTATGTGCAAGTCCTATGCAAGTTTAAACCAGACAAAATCCCAGCATAGACATGGGGAAGTGAGTTAGAAACCCCAATGTGACATAAGGAACTTTTGTCAACCAATGACTGCTAGGAGGATGAGAGACAGTCTCTTTCAAAGATGGGACTCTTAAGTTAAACAGGTTCTGGTGGACCCATGGTGAAGGACATTTGGGACACAAATTAAACTCTGTAGGTCTTATATATAATAGAGCACATTAAATTGGGCAGGACACAGTAAAGGGAGATGCAGATAGGGGAGAGGATCTAACACCATCAAAGTATATTGTATGAAAATAGCAAAAATTCAATTAAAAAAAGAACTAGCCCCAAAGAACCTACTTCTTTCAACCAGGTCTAATACCATCATCTTGGACGAATCTTCAATACACAGCCTTTTGGGCAGACCCTTCATAGACAAATCATCACAGCAGCATTAAGCACATGGCTTCTCATAAGGTCAGCAAGGTCTAATTATACTTTCCTTCTCCTTTGGCACCCATTCTCTTCCTTTGCCTGCATTTCCTCTTTTTCTAAGATGTGGGAGGGATTCATGGCTGGGAAGGCTAATTTATTGCTTTTGTCCCACTTTCCCATATCCACCTGCTATTAAGTCTGCCAACTCTTAACTCCAAAATATTTCTGGTCTTTCTTCTTGTCTGGATGTCCATTGCCACTGGGATTTTTGCTTAATTACAGTAGATTATTTTTAAACATTTTAAAATTATTTATTTATTTTTTATTATTCCAAAGAGAGGCAATTTTTAACACATTTTTCCAGAAATGACTTGAAACAGGTTACATTAAAATATATATACAATGAAGTTTAAGGGGGGGAAATAGGAATAAGAAATCAAAGACCAAAAAGTATTTGACCACATGGGATCAACTTTGGTGGAATAATGAAGGTTTCCATTAGTTCCGTTCTTTTTTTAAAAAATCCTAACAAGTTTACTGGGCTTGCTAACAAAGCAAGGGGTTTATTTACAGAAGAGTGTCCCCCCACCCCGCTTTACAGCTGTGCTGGGATGTCCACACTCAAATATAGATCCTGCGACTTCCCGACAGCCACACAAAATGGTGAGAGAGTGTTGTATTGTTCCAGTAGGGCTGTGTTCGCTTTCTTCTTATGAAGTAGGAAAATTTTCAACGATAGACATTTATTAGAAAATATGGAGTAAGTACAAATAGGACAAATGACGATTAAACATGACCCGCTCCTTTTACCCTTTAGGTCTTGGCTTATATATTCCATCTGATACCTACCCAGTACATCCCAGGAAAAGACACCCATTCATATTTTCTTATTTCTAAGCACCTAGTTTATTTCTTTGAAGCCATTTGTGATAATTGTAAATTATTTTGTTAGTGTGTGTGAATGTGTGTTATGTTTTTCTTTTTGGTTTTTAAAAAATATTTTATTTTTTTCTTAACAGAGCATAGGGTAGGGGTTTATTTACAAAGGAGTGGGTGTCCCCCATTTATGGCTATGCTGTAAAGTCCACACTCAAATAAAGATCCTGTGACCTCACTACAGCTGCACAAAATGGTGACAGATGTGCCTCTTGGTGTTCCCAGCTTATGTATCTTTTGCTCCTCCCCCCACGTACAGCTAAGTTCGACTGATTGGGTGGGAGGAGTAACTGACTCCCCGCTCAACTCCTTGATGAGTGTGGGAAGTAGGTGCAACTATAGCTTGCCATCACAGTGGTTGGAAGACATTTCCAGTTAACACTCCACCCTTTCCTCTGACTTTTACAGTCTTTCCACCAACCTCTTCTGCAATAGTCCCAGAACCTTGGAGGGGGTGGTACTGTGGGATGATCTTCCTCCTGTTGTGGCAAGACACTGAACTTTCAGGTCTCTGCATTATCTGCTTCCATGGGCTGTTGGCCAGTTTAGTGGATTTCCATCTACTATAGACACACACAGCAAGAAGCAAGAACATCTAAACAGTGCCTGCTGTAATAACTTAATCTGTGGGTATAAACACAAATGCTTGGTTGGTACTTTAGCAGGTGCATCACATCCATCTAACAAAGCAATTGCAGTGACTTCCCACTGGGGCCCATATTCTCCCCTGCCACAGGGGGTTGGCCAGGTCTATAGTACCAGATGTGTGTTCCAACCCTAGGAGTGGGCATTATATTCAATCAAACATTTGCTGGTTGTACATACACTAGATGCTCCACTATTGCACCAGCAGGAACATTTTGTTTGGTATATTGGTAGTGCAATGTGCAGGATCTGTCATTGAAGAGAATTATAGGGGATTATTCTCCCCCAGTCATCTGTGTGTTGCCTTTTGGCACCATGAAAGCCACCAGCCAGTGGCAGGGAGTTTCCAGCTTAGTCCAAGCTTTATTTCTCCCTCTCCTGCTTACATTATACAGTATCTTCAGCAATAGGGTTTTTCTGTCCACTTCCGGTGTACAATCAACATTATTGACAATGACCTTTATTGTTCAGGGGACCTCTAGTGTCCCCCACCTCTGGCACTGGGAGTTTCATTTAACAACCATATTGCTTCTGGAAGGACTTTCTTCTATCTCCATAGGATTCCTTCTGTGCTTAAGGCTTTTTTTTTTTTTCTTTTTGAGATAGGGTCTCCCTGTAGTCCCAGTTGACCTGAGCTTACTATGTAGACCAGGCTGGCCTTGAATTCACAAAGATCCACTGCCTCTGCTGGGATTAAAGGCTTGCGCTACCACGCCCGGCCATTAAGGCTTTTTTAAAAAAAGCTGTGTGTCTGGGAGAATTCCCCTCCCTTTATTCCCATAGTTATTTGTATAGTCCTCCTTCCCATCTCCCCTTTAACTACCCCCTTTTTACATATTTCTCCCTTAATAACACCTTATGTTTTTCTTAATGGAGCATAGACCTCACAAACAAACGAACCATGTCTGTGTTGTTCATTATTATACCTATAGCTCATAATACCATGGTTTAAAGTGGGCATCCAACTTGGTTTTTTTTTTTTTGTTTGTTTTTTGAGACAAGGTCTCACTATGTAGCCCTGGCTAGTCTGGAACTGGCTCTGTAGACCAAGTTGACCTCACAGAAATAGATCTGCCTCTGGCTCCCAAGTGGTAGGATTAAAGGCATGTGCCATCATATCTGGTGGACATCCAATCTTGGGATGAATAAATAAATAAATGAATGAGTTATTGAGTGGTAAAATGATTATGGTAACAGTCAATGCTGATGGGGAATAATGATGAGTTTAACACAGATTTTTAATTTCTTAAGTTAGCATACAAAACAGTAGGTTTCATTATGACGTTTTATACATTCATGCTTTGTTTGATTCACTCCCTCCTCCACTCTGCTCCCCCATCCTGCTTGCCCTCTCTCTTGATCTCTTCTACCCAAAGAATCCTATCTTCTGATTTCGTCAACTTGGAGATTTTTATTTCAGTGCTATGAGTGGAACCCAGGGCCTTATGTGGTGGGTGAGCACTCCACCATTGGGCTGTATTCCTGGCTCAACGTGGAAATTTTCAGTGTGAGAAGTTGTGAGACCTCTATGTGACTATG
Source organism: Nannospalax galili (assembly GCF_000622305.1). Lineage (NCBI taxonomy): Eukaryota > Metazoa > Chordata > Mammalia > Rodentia > Spalacidae > Nannospalax > Nannospalax galili. The sequence goes on along the minus strand of NW_008358866.1, from coordinate 6,412,032 downwards.
CCGTCTGCGTGGGTGATAGATGTAATTTAGATACACTGTTGGTGTTAATATTTTAAAGCTAAATAGTGTGAAAGGGTCTGTAAGAATAAACAATATTCTCTTTATTCAACATTATCTCTCCAGAGGTAAAATTGCATTTAATTCCTTTCATGGCTATTTCCATGGTCCCCATTGTTAAATATTTTGCTAGATTCACGGAAGTATATCAATCTCTCATTACTGCTATGCTACATAGGAGGTGTTACCCAAGAGTTTCCTAAAATTTCCATCTTTCTTCTCACATCTTTTCAATGTAGTTTAAATACTGCCCAGTGGCATGCATATGTAAATTTAACTATTTTGCTTAAGTGTGATTCCATCAGCTATAAAATACCTCCTCCCTTTCCACGGTGAAATGGTGTGTGTGTGTGTGTGTGTGTGTGTGTGTGTGTGTGTGTGTCTAGCCTTCCTTTGTACTCATGCCTGGTTTCTGGAAACTGCACTTTTAGTCTCATTCATTTTGATAACCTTGACTTTGTCCTTTCAGACCTAGTAACTGCTCAAAATCCAGTCACACTTGAATTAGTGGCATGCTTGAATTACGTTGCTTCTGTCATTTTTATTAGCATCCCCGGAACATTTGATTCTCTTTTTTGCTCTGGTGGCTGAAAAAACAAAACAAAACAAAAAAACCACACATGCTTTCTTGTATTGCTTATGTCTTCTAGTTTCCTACTTACTATTTTTAAGCAGATTATTTTCCTTTAAGCCACTGACTTCCTGTTTTAATTGGAATGATTGTAAATCTCAGCTTGTTTGCACTATGTTCTGTTTCCCAGGAGCATTGCATTTTTCCTCCTCCTCCTCCTCCTCCTCCTCCTCAAAGTTACCAGAAGGTTCCAATTAGTGTCTTCCTCCTCCTCCTCCTGCTGCTCCTCCTCCTCCTCCTCCCCCCCCCTTCTTGCCAGGGTCTCACTATGTAACCCTAGCTGGTGGGAAATCACTATATGAATTGGGCTGGCCTCGAATTCACAGAGACCTGCCTGCTTCTGCCTCTGGAGTGCTGGGATTAAAGGCATGTGCTACCAGGCCCAACTGAATTTCTTTACTTTCTTCTTGATTCTGGTAAAAGCAGAAATGCATACTTACACAAAATTCTCACAGGAATGGAATAAATTTTACAAGTATATGAATTGCTTTATATTTAGAGGTAGAATTGTAGATCTTGGAATTTGACAGTGGTTTATAACCTTTAGCACATGTCAAACTCCATGTATATGGATGTCCTTATAGCTAACATGGTCCTGAACTAAACAAACACTGCCTCTAACTCTAGTGCTCATTGTAATACAATTGAAAGAAAAAAGAATATAGGATCTTGACACAATTCCTGCTAGAATTGCAACCATAGTCAGAAAGGAGCCTGACCTTTCTTAATAAGTGCTGTTTGCTGCCTAGATAGTAGATAATGTAGGTGATGACCCCATCTTTATCATTTATTAAATATATTAAGATATATTGAGGTTGGAAAACTTGCTGTAGAGATGGTACAAATCAAAGTTAAACCTTATCAAATGCGATATAGTTTATGTAGTTTTCATACTCTTCGAAGCAAAGTATGAATAATTGGATATCTCAGGAATAAACAAATTTCCCAGAGCCTTTCATTTTGGTAAATAGTATTTAGTGACATAAAACATACATTTACAAAATACATGCACAAGTGCACACAGGCATGTATATATATATATATATATATATAGAAGTCTGATTGGCCTTGAGACCAAACTGACATCAGGTACCATAACTGTGCCAGCATTATCATCCTCATTTCATTAATGTGCCCCATTATGTGATGATTAAGCTTTTCCATTTATCTAGCATGCCAAAATGTTTGCATTCCAAGAAGAAATAAGAATTTTAAATTGTGCTTGGGTAAGGAGAAAGCTCACACTGAAGCAGTTATAACAACAGTTATAATAACTTACAGCATACAGTGTACAGAAGTCTTTCAAAGGCCTTTGCACACAGATTTGCTCATCTGCTGTCAGTAATGACCCTGAGGGTTAGGTGCTGCTGTGTTAGCTCCACTTCATTTCTGGCAAAATGGGAGATCAAAATTAGTCATGATGTTTCCCAAGGGAACTTCTGATAAGGAATAGCCAGAACAGGAGGATTTGAACTCAAGAAATAAAAGTTAATAGTTTCATTATTGATCACAAGTGATCTGTGTCTCACCTGCTAATATCTATTATTCAATCAGTATCAACATAATAAAGGAAAGACATTGGATATTTGTAGGCACCTGAATTTCTCATATAAAGTATGAACATCGAACAATCTAAGAGTAGAAACTTTAGATTTGAACTTCAATCTTGCATTTTCTTGGGAAAGTTTGTGCTTTAGAGAACAATACTTGTGTGTCTAGCACTGTCTACCCATGGTCCAGATAAATTTTGATAGAAGTTAGTATCTGGAGAAGCTTTAAGATAGGAAAGAAGTCACATATTATGAAAGCTCATTCCTATTTTTGCCTCAATGGTGGAGCCAGTGCATCCATTGGATGCATTATTTCATTCCCTTTGTATATTTTGAGGAATCACCATATGTGAGAATGTAGAGAATGAAAAAATGATAACAACAGAATGAGCACAGTGCAGTGTTATACTAAAGAATCTGCAGACAATGTAAGGAGAGTGGATTTAGCTCTCAGTGCGACAGAAAGCCAGATGTACTTTTTAAGCTGAGATCACACAATTTAATTACCACAGAAAGATCACTATGGATCTGCAGAGCACTGGCAGGGAAAAATCCAAACAAACTCAGATCATCTTTTTTTTTGCTTTTGCTTTTGTTTCCTTTTAGCTGGAAGACATACCCTTTGATCCACCATACCACATGGTTTATTCTTCACCTATCCCTAATGAAGTTCTTGGTGTTCTTGTTTCATTTTTGTCACTGTGATAAAATACCCTGACCAAAAACAACTTAGGGGTGAAGGGGTTTATTTTAGCTCACAGCTCCAAGTAACAGTCCATTAGAGTCAGGGAAGTCAAGGCAAGATATATTATTGTGGGAGACAGGCTTGAGTCTAGGGTGATATTGCAACTGTCAGAGTCCAGAAATCCTGGCTCTGTAATCTGAAACCCAGTATGCTAATGAGGCATCCTACCCTCTATTCTGTGATAGGACATTAAGTCTGTTATGCTAATAGGATGCTAAGTCTGTTATGCTAAAACGGTATCCTACTTGCTGTACTCTGATAGGACACTAAACCTGTTATGCTAATGAGGTATCCTACTTGCTGTGCTGTGATTGGACCACTACCCCTATATAAGCTTGTGCCTTCCTGCAATAAAGCAGACCTGTGTCACTGAACTTGGTCTCCTGAGTCTGAATGCGGCTCCACTGACACAGTCTCCTCACCAGCCCTGGGGTCTGGGACCAGGTAGAAGCAGTGATGACAGGAGGCAGCACAGGGCAAGCAGAAGAGCTGCCTCAGCACCAGGCGAGCAGAAGAGCGGCCTCAGTCCAGGGCAAGCGGAGGAGCAGCCTCAACGCCCATGAGAATGAAGGAGGGGCCGCTGCTGGCGGCGACAGCATAGTATGCTTGAAAAAAAATTACTTTGCTATTTGTGTTTGAATTTTTCTGCAATTGAATGGATCAGTATGTCTTAATTTGGAGTTGAAATTTTAACACTGGTAGGTATTACCATAATTTCAAATACATTTAAATATTTTCCAATAAATGTAAAAGGATCAATTTTAAATAAGCTAAATTAATATTAACTACAATAGAATATTACTTAGAATAAAGTGTGATTTAGAAATCATTACATTTAGCTGAAATTAAACATTCAGTCCCTAAATTACACCAACTATATCCCAAAATCCAAATGTGGCTGGTGGCTATAGTTTTGGAAAGCACAAATTTGGGTAACTGGCTGTTATTTTGAAGAACCACCCCTGTTGCTTCCCTAGCAACTTAAAAAAGGTTTATTTATTAATTATTATTATTATTATTGTTGTTGTTGTTTTGTGTATGTGTGTGTGTCTATATGAATTTATGCACAATGCATATGTGCAGGAGTCTTTGGAGGCCAGAAGAGTGTTAGCTGCCATGTGGGTACTTAGAAGTAAACCAGGTCCTCTGTAAGAGCAGCCTATGCTTTTAACTGCTAAGCCATCTCTCTAGCCCCTTAGCAACTTTTAAACTTGTATAATACTTTAAAAACACACATTTTGTATGCAATATCACTTTTCTTTTCAAGTAAGTTTGAGTCAGAATGATTGCACTCTGGTTCCAGCAGAATTATGTTTGATGCCTTTATAGTTCCAGGGCCCTTTAAGTTGCTGTCTGAGAATGCAGTCTCAGAGTTAGCATATCTTATCAATTGCCCATGAAGCTGTACTTATTCTAGGGATTGACATTTCATACACTGACTAGATGACTAACTATACTTCCCATATGGGTTCATACAAGCTTGCTTTGTTTACTTATGTGTCCTGGTGTCAAGTGCATATTCAGAATTTTTGGGAAGAGTTTAAAAGGTCTTTTAAACATTTTATAGCCAGAATTCCTCAAGCTTTCAGGATTCTTGGTGTATTTACTGATAACGAGTACACATGTGCTGATGGATATTCAGTGTGAAATTTACTTGGTATCTTTATACTTTATTCTGTGAAATGAGCTCTGTATACCAATAATGTTCACTGAGACCTCTCTCTCTCTCCTCCCTCTCTCATGTCTCTGTTTTAAACTTTGAGTTCTTTTTGAATTAAAAATGATACAGGGCATTTCTACGTGCCTATAAATAGAAATTATAGTTTATTGAGTAATTTTATGTATTGTGTGCTTATGGAATACCTAGTGTGTTCAGAATGAAGCACTTTCTAAGGGAAAATTCTTTTTCTTTTTTGGTCTTTTGGAGACAGGGTCTCCCTGTAGCCCCAGCTGACCTGGAACTCACTATGTAGACCAGGCTGGCCTTGAACCCACAGAGATCTGCCTACCTCTACCTCTGCCTCTCAAGTGCTGGTATTAAAAGCATGTACTACTGCACCCAACTCTCTAAGGGAAAATTCTTGACTTCTCTAAGTAACTTATGTTTTATTGACATATGTCATTTATTGCAGTTATTATGTTAACATACTAGCCAGGGGCACCATAGCACTTTGCTAATTGGCCATCTTAGCTCCATACATATGTCTGCTCTTGTCAGAGTGGAAAGGAAGCAAAATAATGGAGTTGAGCTTGCTTACCAGTGTCACAAATTACTGAGTGTCTGTGGAATGATTGTCTAACTTGTTTTTCCCTTTTCCCTAATTAGGGCTCTGAGACTGGGCACTGAGAGCACCTGAGAGGCACTAGGAGGAGCCCCTGGAGGAGATGCTGTGGTGGTCACTTCTGTTTAGGCCTTGGCTTCCCTCAGCTTCTTCCCATCTTCTTCTGGTCTTTCTTCTTCATTTCTGAGGCTGGAAGCATTGTGGTGGTCACCCTACTGGGCTGTTTGTAAGGAAGGTGAGAGTGAAGACTGTAGGAGCTTCAGCTGGAGCTGAGTGGGGTGGACTCCAGACTTGCTGTGGTCAAGTTCACCATGAGAGCATGTGGACCATGTCTGAGGATTATCTGAACATTCAGTCCTATGAGTACTAAGTATCCACAGTCAATTTTCCTGGAAGTGTATGTGCATCAGTGCCAGAGAACAGCTGCCACCAACAACATATCAACACCTACAGTTTTGAAACGAAGTGAAAATTGATCAGTATCAAGAAACAGATGCTGTGGGATTAGAAGAAAAAAATCAAGCAGCACTTAGAAAATGACCCTGGAAGCAGTGACGACAGAGGCATGACAAAAGGCCATGTGGATGTATGGATTAATGCCCTTTATTAACAGTACTTACGAATGTCTTAATGGAAGTGATGAGCATGGCTTTGACAACTGTTTACAAAAAGACACAGCCTGCTCAGAACCTGTGATGAGGAATAACTTCTTACTGGCATTCTTTCAAATGGTTAAACTCTATTCCATGAGATTTCAAAGGCCAAATAATGGTTAGGGTCCTAACTATGTAAAAAATAACTTTTTTTGGTCTTTTTGAGACAGGGTCTCCCTGTAGCCCCAGCTGGCCTGGAATTCACTATGTAGACAAGGGTGGCTTTGAACTCACGGAGATTTGCCTGCCTCTGCCTCCCGAGTGCTGGGATTAAAGGTGTGCGCCACCATGCCTGGCTTTAACTATGTAAAAATTTTTATCAGTCTACCCAGATCTATGGATTTTGAGAAGGCAGAAAGAAGTGAACCAATTCAACCTCTGTAACTGACAGAAGATGGTATTATAGAAGATGACATGGCCCACTTTGTGATGTTAATTTTCAGAATGTTAACAGTGTAACTATATTTGTTCAGTCTAATCAAAGTGAAGAAACAAGAAGTTCATATTTTGCTGTTATTGGTACTCAGTCTACTGTAGGGAACAAATATGAATGACTTTAAAAGAGTAGTTGGCAAAAATGGAGAAAGTCACCAAGGTACAAAAGATACGATAAGACTTAACTGCAATCAGATTTTTAGCTCTTGGGTCATTGCTTGATTCTCTCCAGAAACTGTTGATGTTTCATTCACTGCTATTACTAATAAGTCATTGCTTTTGTTCAGATGGTATCACTAGTGTTTCTGTTGTAATCTTCATACACGAACTTATAAATAAGTCATTACTTTTGCCAGGCTTAAAAAAAAAGAAAATAAAATTAAGGCTCAATGATTAAGTGTTGTGGGCAGCATTGTTATCAGTCTGGGGTATTGCTGGGTTCGCTTTCTCAGCCAATTAAATAATTAAAAGGCAGGAGAAAACTCAATCTCAGATTAGCAGAAAGCAACAGGCAAACAAATATTTATTAAAAGATAAAAATATCATATGCATACACATAAAGAATCACATATGCGTGTGCATGTGCGTGCACACACACACTCATATAGAAAGATTAATCTCTCGTGAGGGGGACCTGGAGACTGAGAATCCAAAGTCTCCCACAGGGAGGATCTGGGTTTTAAGGGTTTTAGTGGTTTCCCCTTCCCTAATTTTGGTTTATTCGGCTTAAACAAGAATAGGCTGTTAGGTCACATTTCCAGGTTGAGACGTCTAGGTTTATGTGACTCTAAGAAGGTCAGTTGAAGGAGCCCTGTTATAGTTAAAAATAAGACCTTTCTTCCTGCCAGAACAAGAAGAAGCAGGAAGTGTGTCATTTTTATTCCTTCTCAGGGACCTTGTTATTTGTTAGGGATTTAGCCCCTTTCAATAAGGACCAAATACACCTTGTCTATAACTAACTGGTTCAATGTTAGGACAAAGAAAGCATGTTGTGTGTGCTTGAGAAGGAAGAGGAGGGGCTGCACTGTAGATTGGATGATTTTACCGGAGCTGAAACAGTCAGTTCCAGAAGAAAAGGAAAATAGGAAGCACAGCCAACAAACAACGTTAAAGGCAGAGCAACAGAATTTTTGTAGGGACTGAGTTTCTGTTTGTTCTGGTCTCAGTCAGGTAAGAAAAACAGGTCATATATTGTTTCCTGAGCTCCCCAGAAGGCTGAATCTGAGGCAGATGTTAAGTTTGGGTACTTTGTGGGAGAAGCATCATCCTAGGGAGTAATGGTTGGAGGCAGAGGGGGAAAACGACACAGGAAAGAGAGGCACTGTGGAACTAGCCATGGCTGTGGGTGACTTAAAAAAAAACTATGATACTTTTGATTACAGAAGACCATCAGCTAAACTCCAACCAAATTCATTGCAGAAAATACTTTTCCATCACCGGCTATGTGCCAGACACTCAACAAAAATGAATAAGACGTAGCTCCTTACAGAGTCAACGTGCAGAATCAGACAGCTAACATATAGACTGGTGATCCAGAATACAGTGAAAAATGAGTGATCCAAAATGCAAGCCAGAGGCACAAATTAAAAAAAAACTATGATTTTTTTTTTTTTTTTTTGGTCTTGTTCTTTTTCTGTTCTCACCACCTCTTGGCTAAAAGACACTATATGAAGTATCCATGTTTCTGACTTGTGTATATGTGAGTGCCAGGCAGATCCTGAGCTGTCCTGTGTTTTAGTGCAGATGTACTGAAAAGCTGATTTGTGGATGGCAACTCATAATAGTCTATGAAATTATGAGTACAGAGAGTGAGGAAATATTCATAAAAATTTATAGCATCTTGACTAAGTAATTTTATATGCATCAAGTCTAATAGCAAAAATAAAAACTAAACCAAACAAAAAACCCAAACAACACTACAATTAGCAAAAACCATGGCTTGTCTCTTGGAAAAAAAAATTGTGAGCTTGATTAACTTGAGTAAAATCATTGCACAATGACATACATAAAATAATACTAAGTGACTATATTCTAAAATATATTAACAATTATGCTTTCTCAAGTAAAATTACTTAGTGAGAAATATGACATTGTTACATGTATTAGTTACATTTTTGTTGCTGGGCTGAAATACCCTGAGAGTAACAAATGAAGGAGGGAAAGAGTTATTTTGGTTCACAGTTCCAGGGTACAGTCTATCCTGAAATCATGACTTCTGGAGCTTGAGACAGATGGTTATATTGCACCCACAGCCAGGAAAAAGAGCAATAAATGCTTGTGCTCAGCTTACTTTCTTTTTATACAGTTCAGAACCCCAGCCCATGGAATGGTGCCATCCACAATTAAGGTGAGTCTTCCCATCTCAACTAGCCTAATCAAGATAATCCCTCACAGGCGTGTTCAGGGGCAAATCTAATCTAGACAATCCCTCCCAGGTATACCCAGAGGCTTGTCTCTTAGGTGATTTTAGATCCTGTCAAATTGACAATCATACTGTATCGAATGTCTCTAATACCTGGTTTAAAAAAAGAAAGCAGAAATTATGTATCTTCTACTGAATTCATATGATTTGGAAAACAGAGCCTATATTTATCTAGTAGATACTTATTAAACAGTTATCCTGTGTTAGTCTCGCTAAGGGTAGATAGCAAAGAAATAAATATGAGAAACCCACTCTTCTCCATTTGGATTTTAAGTTTAGTATGAAAGCAAATTTAAGAACTAACATGTGACAGTACGTGGTAAGTATCTAAACCTAAGGCAGTGTTCTAAGGGACCACATGTAAGGGATCCTTTACATGTAGGAAGAACTGGGCATAACACTTGGCAGATTATGTCATAATTTAGTATAATTATATTTAAAGTTTAAGTAGATAGAAAGGTCACAATTGTGGTGGTGAATGAAATGTTCACATTTCACTAACTCAGGACTGTTGCAGTGGGCCATGAAGAAGGATTCAGGAAATTATAAAAAGAGGCTTAAAAAATCTACTGAAAAGAAAGGTGGAGGAAGACTTTGGAGTGGAGAACAAAGGAAAGACAGAAAAAGGGGACTAAGAAAGCTGTATATGAAGGAGGCACCAGAGCTGACCCGGCCTTGACAACAATGAGGACGTTAACAAGACTTTTAAGAGGCTATGGGGATTTAAAAAACTAGGGCAGGACAAATGTCATCTATAATTTATTATACCTAGAAAATTGTTAGAGTAGATATAAAATTGCAGGGTAGGAGAGTCAGGTGTGGTAAAAAGGTGCCCTAGTGGAAGTTAATGTGCTAAAGCAATATGCTTTCAAAGTCAGCCAAAATTATTGAGACTAAAGAGTGCTGGAATGGACAGCTGTAGCTAGATTTTAAGAGGTTGCAATGAAGAAGAGAAAAAGAAAAGTCAGAACTTTCTGATATAGCATAAAACACTGAAACCTATATATGTTTGAAAGAAAACAGAGATGATCCAACGTAAAAGGAAAACATATTGTGGGAAAGAAGATGTACTGTAAAAAGAAACAGTGACACTGAAGATTGTCACTTTAGAACTTATTTGTACCTGAAAGTTTTTATTTTGTCATAAAATAAAACCCCATGTTAAAAAATTAACTTTGGGGTGTGGTGTGATGGCATACACCTTTAATCTCAGCATTGGGGAGGCAGAGGCAGGCAAATCTCTGTGAATTTGAGGCCAGCCTGGTTTACACAACAAATTCCAGGTCAGCCAGTGTTACATAGTAAGACCCTGTCCTCAACAAACAAAACAAAACAAAACAACAAAAAATGAAATTAACCCAAAGTTAATTAGGGTTTTATCAACCCTAAAGGATTGGAAGCATGGCTCGGCAGTTAAGAGTATTGACCCCAATTTTATCTAAAGGAATATTGACAACCAATCACTGCTAGATGAGCTGACCTTCCTAAAACAAAGACCTCTAGATAGGCTGATTAGATTCACCAGATGGACAAGTAGTGGGGAAGGGCTGGGGGTGCCGACAACACAGTGGACAGTAGCAGGAATATCAAAGTATAAGGGCTCTAGTGGGGGAAGGAGGCTGTGGGAGGGTGCCATCTGGGAAGTGGGTGTATAGTTGAATAAGATGTTTTGGGATGTTCCATGTGATATACACACACACACAATCAACAAATTTAAAAAATGAATTATATTTGAGGAGGAAGCATAAAAACTTATGTTAATTAGTAGAGATGATAAACATTACCATTGAAATCTACCCATGACTTTATAGACATACACAGGTGCCAAGGATCCAAGTACAACCAATTATGACTAGTGATAATTAAATACATGCAGATGAGAGATGCATGTGCCAACATCTCAGTGTTATTAGCAAAAACAATGAGTGTAAGAAACAGTATATTTTAAAATGAAATGGAGATCCTTTTTAAAGGTTAAAAACTTATTTAATTTTATGTCTTACAGGGCTTAAACTGTGTTCAATATTGTATAACTATTAATTCAACAGCGAGCCTAAAAATTTTATAGCCACTTTTGAAAGAGATGTATCTTTGCTCTGGAAACTGTTATTGAGTACGTTAAAGCTGTAATGAAATGCTTCTTCTAAAAAAATATTTAAAGAAAAAGACTGTATATTGCTTTTTCAAAGGGCCTGAGTTTGGTTCCTAGCACCCAGGTTGGGTAGCTTACAACCACCTGTAACTGCAGCTCCAGAGGATCCAACATCCTCTTCTGACCCCTTTGGGTACCTGCACTCATATGCACATACACACATAGATAAATACCTATACAAAATTAAAAATAAAACAAATCTTTATACAAAGTAAATTAAATGTTTGCATATGAAGGGCTATATTTCATTATTAAACATTAAAGAATGTAGGAAAATCAATAATCTTTGACCATTTCAGTATTTAATATGTGTTTTCCAGATTTTTAAATTCAGTATTATTTCTTTGTTTTGGTTTTGGTAAGATGTTGATAAAAGCATATATATCAGTAACTTTCCTTTCTGTGGTAACAAAATACCTGACAAGAAGCAGTTACGGGAGGAAGGATTTATTTTGCCTTACTGAGAGAATAATTTCCATCATGGTAGAGAAGGCACGGCAGCAGGGGTGAGAGGCCAGCTGGTCACTTTCCAGCTGTATTAAGGAAGTGGGAAGTGAACAGGAAGTGGGGCTGGGCTATAAAACCGCAATGCCTGCTCCAGCAACTCACTTGTGCCAGAGACGCTCTACTTCTTACAGTGTTCTACAATCTTCCCGGACAGCACCAGGACCTGGGAATCAGGTATTCACATACAAGGACCTATGGGAGACATTTTATATTCAAGCTACAGAACTAGGTAAATTTAATTAGGTTTATAAAGCACAAAATTGTAAACATAATCCATGAAATCTTTTTAAAAAACTTTGTTTTAAATTTTTATTTAAACTTAGTTTTGGTGAGTTTGCATATGTGTGTGTATGTACATGTGTATGTATTATGATGTTTGTAGACATCAGAGGACAACTTTCAGAAATCAGTTCTTTCCTACTGGGGATCTGAGGATCGAACTCAAGTTGTCAGGTTTGTTAGGGAAGTACTTTTCCCTGACGAGTCATCTTGTTGGCTCTGTGGAATATTTTTTTATAAACTAAAGCTATGAGGGTAAAATGGAGTTATATATCTGTTACTTCTTATTCCATATCCTTATTTATGTTAATGCTTGTTGAAACCATCTCAGGAATTTATTCTTGAGCAAGCTTAGCTTATTTCAGCAAGTCTAGAGGGCTTTTCTATGGGGGTGGTAGTGTGTATGGAATGGGTATCATGTCTGCACTTTCTTTCTGCAGAGTTCAGGGAAAAATCAACAGTGATTTATATTTCATCCTTTTATCCTCTCTTTACGACCTTGTTTGATAACAGCTTTTAGATCTTTGCTTCCAGAGAAAGAAAGGAGAGATCAGAAGTTCATCAACTCTCTGATTCTAGTATAAAGAACTGACTCAGTGGGATGGGAGTCATCTCTGAGCTTTGATCTCTTATTTCAAGAGACCTTTTTATTTTAAAATAGTCACATGCATGTCTGTCCACTCCCCCTACGCCATGCACTTCTTCAGAGAGAATTAGATGCCCTTAATTGTATCACATACACACATACACATTCTAAAAGCTTTTATTCCTTAAATAGCTCTTTTTCACTAGTTGAATCATCCTCCTGCCCCCAAATTCCCATTTTAATTCATAGTGATGTACTTAGCCTAATGTATGGTGATTCTAGGCTGATTCTTACACTGTTCTGTGAATTTTAGTTTTGACTCCACTATTTAGCACTGGATGTGGTAGTGTGACACAAAGAGGTATTTATTGAAAGAATGAGACTTTTCAGTCTCTTTTGTGATATATCTTCCCAAATAAATGGCAAGTGAATTTTGTAGAATCTTTCCTTCAACCCTGAATTCTTGACATGAGTGTGACATGTTCTAGACTATTTCTAACAGGGTTTCTCAAACTACAGTGCCTGATAAAATTAACTGGGAAAACTTACTGAACTTTAGAAGTCAGCCCACATCTTGCCACCCGAATTTTCCACAAGTACTAGCAGTATTTGTGTGGTAGGTGGCCATAAGTCCATGTTTTGTTGAACATTGTTAAAGTTTTTGGTTCAGGAAGACTCAGGTTGATCCTGTGTTTTCTGTAATTGTGCTCTCCCTATTTCAGGACGGTACTGGGGAGAGCTACTAGACAATAGTCTATGGTCATCTTTAGCTCATCAGTCTAAATAATATCTGGAAAACTGCCTAGTCTTAGTTGCATGTGTAGAAGTCAACAGTTTGTTATACATTATTTTTGATAGGGTTCAGATCCAGGTGACCCCAGACCCAGAAATCATAAAGCCCCTAAGAGGAACCAATTCAGCCAGCTCCCAGCCACCTGCAGGCTAAAGGAAGCAGCTCTGGGAACTGGTGACCCAATGTATTGTGATCACTAGGCTGACAAACAGGTTTCCCAAGCCCTTAGCTGTAGTGAGTTCCTGGAACCCTGTAATTGTAGAAAACATGTTTTACAGTAGATGTTTCCCCAGATAAGTTTCACCAGGTACAGAACCACACCCTCCCTGAGCAGCCCCCAAGACAGCTCCAAACAGCAGAAAAATACTTTCTTTTTCTACATTATTTTCCCTTTATAAGCTACCCATCTGCAGCCATTAGATTGCTGGTTCTTCCTCACACCGGAGTTGAGGCCCAGCCCCGCAAACCCACTAAACTCTCGCTTTGCCAGAGTCCTGTTTCTGTTTCCGGCGATCCTGACCCCTGCCACCTTTTTAATCTAATAATTTTAAATCTCCATGAGATCAAATCGAAATGAAAACTGCTTTCATAACCATGCTCTCATGTAAGAAGGGCTGGCTGGGTCTTTACAGGAAAGTGTGTTTGATTAGCTGAGAAGGAGACTGAGACACCCTTGACATATTTCTTTCTCCTCCTGTAGAACTGTGTATCCTACCTTGTGGTCACTCTTGGAGCTTCTTTAAAACTTCACTGAGAAGTGGGCTGCTGTCTCCATGGCTACATTTGCTTCCTGCTCTCTGAGTTCCAAAGCACTTTGCATCATGAGCAGCTTCCAAGGCAGGTTTTCTTTTGTGGTAAAGTGGTAAAGGACTATCAGTGTCAAGAGGTACATGGCTGAAAGACGAATGAGGAAGAATAGTCTGGTTGCTGAATTGCCACTTGTAGTGTAGGTCACTTTGCTACATTTATTAAAATGTCCTTTGTGACTTTTATGTATTATCCAAGAATACAGCATAGAAGATCTAGTAAGTGTTAATATTATTTGGGACTTCATATATAATCTATTCTTTTCCATGCAACTATAGTAAGACTACAACTTGACCTACAAGTTTATACTACAACAGATACAAAATTTCTTTGCATATGACCAAAGCAATCAACTCCCCAGTAAATGAACTTTTAAATGGAGTAATATTGATAAGCAAGTAGAGAAATGATACTATACATACAAGAGTTTGGAATTATTATAATCTGGAGACCTAGAAATAACAGGCTTCACTGTAGTGACTATCAAGTTCCATGACTCAGTTGGTGAAGGATAGGAGGAGATCACTTACCTTTCACTGCTATGTTCTTCATGTGGAGGAAGAGTCACTATTACTGCACCATGCCTGGCCTATCTTTATTCCAGGCTTCCTTACAGAGAACAGCATCTTTTTGATGAATGTGAGAGCAGAAATTTAGCATATCTACTCCATCCTTTACTTTTCTTTAGGAGTCAGCTGTTGGTGGGAGCTATACCTTCCGGGTCTGCATCTACATGTTATAAATTTTCAGTATACCGTTTCTGTGACTGGTCTGTGATTACTTAGCGCTGCCTATGTCTAGATGAGAAATTCAGTGCTGAGTGCCATACTGGGATTTCTATGAACACTAGACACCTTATCTGTGTTTTTCAAAATAGTTTGGTAGGCATGAACATATGCTACCCAGAGCTCCATTAAGAAGGGATGTGTTGTCCAGTTGAGAAGAGGTCAGTCAGCAGAGTGTCTCCAGCTGCCTGCTCCTTCAGGGCCAGGCTTGAATGGAAACAGATACATGTTTTTGCTCAAGGTTATGCCCCTTCTAGGGCAGCCTACATCTGGTGACCAAGCTAGAGTGAGAAAATCCAGCCATTTTGGCGAATGATGCGATGATGGATGGGAAACGCTCTACTTCAGAGCTTTCCTCAGGTCAGTCAATGCTGTTATGGCTTTCTGTCTTCAGCCTGGTTTCTTCCCTCTTTTTTTTTTAACTTTAAAAAAAAAATTATTTTTTTAAAAATTTTATGTGTATGCATGTATTGCCTGCATGTAAATAAGTGCACCTGTGTCATATCATGCAATGCCCGTGGAGGTCAGAAGATGCTGTCGGATCCCCTGGGACTGGAGTTACAGACAGTTGTTAGCTGCCATGTGGGTGCTGTGATTCCAACTTGGGTCTTCTCCAAGAACAATCAGTGTTCTTAACCACTGAGCCATCTCTCCAGCCCTCTTCCCTCTCTTTTACCTATTGTATACATCTTGAGCTCAATGTCTCATCTTGTGACATGTCCTCTTTTGGTTTTAAGTATCTTTCTGTCTTAAATGTTTGGTGTTCCTAGCTGGCTTCAGAACTCAAGGAGATACATAGATAATTTTAGGTTCTCTTAAGCCCCAGTGGATGAACAAAGTTTAGATAAGGAAAACTTTTATCCTCTATCTATGCAAAGCAGAGGTGTAGGCAATATGGATGAGAACAGGAAGGCTTGGGTGCGGTTCTTACCAGCACCCAGGATAGACACAGAAAGTGATACATTTTTTTGTTTCTGCTAAAGAAACAATAGTGAGAATTCCTATATTGAAATTTGTAAAATGCTGAGAGGATGTTATGTTTATGACGATGCAGATTTCCTAAGAGAGTAAGAAGGTATTCTAGAGAAGAGTTAAAACACCCAGGAAGAGTCAGACATCCCATTTTTTTTGCAAACACGTATCATTCTTGTCTTAAGCATAAATAGTTGCTAGCATTTCTTATTTCTTGCAGGACAACATATTACGTAAATCTTTAATATATTATCAGAAGCAGTTCTCTAATGAGGAGTCATACAATTTTCATGTGCCATGCTATGCTACAGCAACTATGAGGTAATGAGTGTGAAAAATTAACAATGACTTCCTTTGAAATATTGCAGATACTATTTAGAAACATTTAAGTCTAATACATTTCTTGAACAATCTTTCCAAGGGGTCACCACCTCATGATCATTTTCTGCCACAAGCATCCATGGAAAAACTCAGGTGATGTATGAAAGATAAAATGAGGAGTGACAGACAGAAGGTGAAGGAAAGAGTAAGTAGAATGTGAATTTTAAAGCCAGTATGACAGATGTTTTAAATGTAATGGCTACAAAGGGGATTATTTTACATCAGCTTTCCTTAGTCTGTGGTAGACATGGCCAGACCATGTAGTATGTATGCTTTATATGCTTTAAGTTGATCTTGTGGTCATAGATAAATAATCTACTAAGGGCTGGGTACACATTTTTATCTGAAAAAGCCAAGGATTGGGGAGTTTTCTCTTGGAAACGTGAAGAAATCCAGAATATCCCTAGTAAGTCAGATCAGGCAATTTTAACCCTGGGACTTAAATGGACTTAAAGATCCAACCAGAACTGGATAGTACCTGCCATTGCTTGGCCTTTGAGTTTGTTTAAACCAGTGGTTCTGAGTCCTGAAAGAATACAAAAGATGTCTGCAATAAATCAATAAAGTAAAAATTTGGCTTGTTGAAAACCAGAGCATAAGGCTTACCAAGAAGCATAAACACACTGTGCTTACCATAGGACAAAGAACAGGGCAGACCTGAGCCACAAATTGACTTGTTGCTCATCCTTACTCCCAACAGCCTGTCTTCCCAGTTACCCCCTGTTGATTTACCAATTCAGCACTGCTCCAGCCTTTCTGTCTTTTGATGAAGATAATCAAGATACCCAGTCACTGATTTTCTGACATTTCTTAATATCATTCAATTCTAAATGGTCTTGTTTCCCGAATCCCTTCTTAGAACCATCCAACATCTTCCAATTTAATGAGAAATCGCAAGTTCTTCTGGTGTCTCTCTTGCTTCATCAAGTAAGTAAACTTAACTATGTTGACTGCAGGCCTTTTGTAGTGGTCTTGTGAGGTTTGGCTCTTAGCTGCCTATAGATATCATCTGGAGGCATAAAAAAATCTTGATGCTCAGGCTGTAGCTCTGAGACAAATTAAATGCTTTCTGGAAGTTTAGAATTTCTAGGGCACTAGAATTTTTAACACTTCTCAATGTGCAGTCCTAGTTGAGAACCACTACCTTACGTAATCCTATTAGAGCTGCAGGGGCACCATATGATTGTTGGAAGTTACTTGCAACCTTGTGATTTTAATACTGATATTATTTCGTATTGGTACTTCTTGTTGATGCTTGTGAAGTTGTCTTAATTTATTGAGGGAAGGGAGATTGATAAATTGGAGGAAATGCCTTCTTGATGATACTATGGTTAGACTGCAAGAAGGTAAAGTGGGATATTGACAACATTCATATGTGGTTCTTAGAGTGAACGTGAATGAGGTTGTTGGAAAGGCTCTTTCAGTATGATTAAAATGGCAAAAACACATGCTTTTCTTTCCATACAACCTTGCTGGACCATCTAAGAGTTAATGTTTTGATTAAAGTCTCACTTCCTTTCATCTGTTCTTTTCGAACTGGTGGTTAAACATTTAAATGTGTTTGTTTCTAAGTATTTCTGTTAACAATGTAAATTAATTTCTCCTTCAGGGAAATAGTAATTATGCTATAGTGGTTTAAGGAGGACCATCTGAAACATTTATATTAATACTCTGTAATATAATGCTTAATTAACTTATGTCTGCCATGTGTGAGGTTTAATGTAGTAGGGAAGAATTGGTGGCAGAGGCAGAAAAACAACATGATCGGTTCTATAAAATATGCCTCAAGCAAGAACATTAAGATAAAACCAGAAAAGCCTTGATTTTCCCTTCCAGTTCTGTTTAAAGCCTGTTTAATACTTGTTTCTGGACTGTGGGGTGTTTTTTCATGTGGAACTGAGCTTTGCAGCCTCAGAGACACTCTTTATTCACTAGGTATCTCAGAGTTAGACTATTTAGGCCAAGTATTTAACATTTGGAATTAAATATGATCTAAATTAATATTTGACTAAAGAAACCCTGCTTGGAGGAGAGCAGCATAAAGTATGTTGCTCCTGCTGTGGCCACACTGTAGCTCATCTGGAAACCAGTGGCCCATGGCTCAGTTAAGAGAATCATCAGTTTTCTAACCCTGCCACCAAAGGTGAGCAGGAGTTGTAGGAGGTGAGGAGACCATCTTTGTTTATAACCTTATTCCAACAGGAAAATTTTATTTCTTACCTCTGGGTTCCAGATAAACCAGGCTTAGCTTTGTTGTTTGCGAATGAAGGTGGAATTGAGGATCAACTGATACATTTCATCTTTTTTTTAAAAAAAATGGTAAAGACACAACCAAAAAAGAAAATTATAGACCCATATCCTTAATGAACATAGA
>NW_008358866.1:6391574-6393099 GCF_000622305.1 Nannospalax galili | reverse complement strand
TTGATCAACACATTCAGTACAGTGGCAGGTTATAAAATCAATCTACAAAAATTAGTAGCCTTTCTATATATCAATAACAAGCAATTGGAGAAAGAATACATAGAAATGCTCCCATTCACAATTGCTGCAAAAAAATCTTGTAATAAATCTGATCAAAGACACAAAAGATCTCTACAATGAAAATTTTACATTGTTAAAGAAAGAGATTGAGGAAGATACCAGGAGATAGAAGGACCTCCCATGCTCATGGATTGGAAGAATTAATATTGTGAAAATCACCATCCTTCCAAAAGAAATATATAGAGTCAATTCAACCCCAATCAAAATCCCCATGACGTACTTCACAGAATTAGAAAAAACCATCCTTAAATTCATATGGAAGCACAAAAGACCCTGGATAGCCAAAGCAATCCTGAGCACAAAGAGCAACACTGGGGGGGACTACTATACCAGATCTCAAAGTATACTGCAGAGCTATAATCATAAAAACAGCATGGTACTGGCACAAAAATAGACACATAGGTCAATGGAACATTATTGAAGACCCAAACCCGAATACAAGCAATTTCAGCCACCTGATATTTGACAAAAGTGCCAAGAACACACAATGGAGGAAAGACAGCATCTTCAAGAAATGGTGTTGGCAAAATTGGATCTCCACCTATAGAACAGAATAGAAAAGTCAACTCCAAATGGATCAAAGACCTCAATGTGAAACTGGAAACCTTGAAACTATTAGAAGAAAATATCGGCAATAGCTTACAAGATATAGGCATAGGAAAGGATTTTCTAAATCAGACAAAAGTTGCTCAGGAATTAAGGACAGCAACCAATAAGTGGGACCTCATTAAAAAGCTTCTGTATAGCAAAAGAAACAATCAAAAAGTGAAGAGAAACCCCACAGAATGGGAAAAAATCTTCACCAGTGACACATCTGACAGAGGTTTAGCATCCAGAATATATAAAGAACTCAAAAATCAAAGTGAGAAACACAATGACCCAATTAAAAGATGGGATAAAGATCTAAACAGAGAGTTCTCAAAGGAAGAAATAAAGATGGCTAAGAAACATCTCAAAAAGTGTTCAATATCGTTAGTAATTAGGGAAATGCAAATTAAAACTACCCTAAGCTATCACCTTACCCCAATCAGACTGGCTAAGATCAAGAGAAAAAATGATACCAAATGCTGGTGAGGATGTGGAGAAAGGGGGACTCTCATGCTGTGGAGACCCCACCAAATGGACTCGAACCAGTGTCCAGTCTACAAAGAAGAGGGTCAGTACAGAGGAATCATTTCCTCTGTGCTTCCAAGGGAAGCCAGCCGTGGTTAAGCAGGACCTTTGACTTATCTTCACATGGGAGGAACTGGTAAAAGAAAGGAGCCAGGGGCTCCTTGCAAGTCCATGTGACCCCTGAGGAACAGATCCTCAAATGGCCTTAAGAGTAAAAATAAATCGGTTTATCTGGGCCAACTGTATGGCCTTAAACACCCAAAAGGAAAGTATAACCAAAGATTAAAGGGGC
>NW_008358866.1:6360449-6391139 GCF_000622305.1 Nannospalax galili | reverse complement strand
TAAACAAATTTTAAAAAATGTATTATATTTGAGGAGGAAGCATGGAAATTTACATCATGTTAATTAGTAGAGGTGATAAACATTACCATTCAAATCTAGCTGATGACTTTATAGACATACACAGGTGCTGAGGATCTGAGTGCAACCAATTATGATTAGTGATAATCACATACAGATGAGAGATGCATGCACCAACATCTCAGTGTTATTAGAAAAAATGAGTCTTTCTGTAAGAAATAGTATATTTTAAAATGAAATGGAGATCTTTGTTAAAGGTTAAAAACGCATTTAATTTTATGTCTTACAGGGCTTATACTGAGTTCAATATTGTATAACATTATTTCAACAGCCAGCCTAAAAATTTTATAGCCACTTTTGAAAGAGATTTATCTTTGTTCTGGAAACTGTTATTGAGTTTGTTAAAGCTATAATGAAATGCTTCGTCTAAAAAATATAAAAAATATTTAATAAAAAAAGAACAGGGTGTCAGATTCTCCTGGAACTGGAGTTATGAATAGTTGTTAGCTGCCATGTGGCTACTAGGAATTGAACCCAGTCCTCTGCAAGAGCAGCCAGTGCTCTTAACCGCTGAGCTATCTCTCCAGCCCCTTTTCGTTCATCTTTAAATTGCATGTACTTTTTGTTATAAGGCTCAACTAGATTCTGATTGATTTAGACATTTTATATGAAATATTCTACCTCTGTTTCTGTCCAATATCATAATGTCTAAGAATACATTTCAGCCATATTACCTATAATTTTATAAACATGTGTATAGATGCCCATGACTTCATGCAAGTGATTTAATAATATAATAAGTCAGGAATAATAGGGCTAGGGTTGAAAGATTTTTAGGAGTTCTTTGCTCAGGCATGGCCGCTCCTAGATTCAAGACCTGAGGAAGTTGGGGCCTCCCATCTACAGTGAGCACCAATTCCAGCACAAGTGAATGGGTAGAACACAGGTCAGAGAGTTCCGGAAGGCCAGATCTCAAGTTAGCATCATCATGAGGAGAGCTGTGCCTCTAGACATATTGTTTCAACTCCTGGATTTTTAGTTTTCTCATAACCAAAGTTAAAAAGTTTCCTTGTAGAGTCAAGACACTGTGGTCTTGATTTTTTCATAGAAAAAACTGCTTATTTCTCAATCATTATTATCTTCAAATTTAATATATTGAAATAAAGGTTATTTTAGATTGCCTTCAATTGCTGTGACAAAACACTCTGATCAATACCAACTTGGGGAGGAAAGGTTTTATTTGGCTTACAGCTCTCAGGCTAGACTTCATCACTGAAGGAGCCCAAGGTTGGAACTCAGGGTAGGAACTAGGAGGCAAGAGCTGAAGCATAGGCCATAAAGGAACTCTGCTTACTGGCTTGCTCCCCTGCCCCTTGCTCAACCTGCCCAGAGGTGGCTTCACCCACAGTGGGCTGGGCCCTCCCACATCACCCAACAGTCAAGAAAATGCCCCCATAGACATGGCCACAGGCCAATCTAGTGGAGGAAATTCCCCAATTGAGGCTCCCTCAACCCAGGTGTGTCAAGTTGACAACTAAAGCTATCTAGCTTAAAGGTGCTATTGGTACTAAACTAGACTAGAATGCTTAAAATAATTTAGTTTTCATTTATAATCAATATTTAAATAAACTCTAACTCTAGATGAGGTTCATGTATGAATTTTTGAATTTCATGTCTTCTAAGGATAGTGAGTTAAAAAGTGGTCACAGCATCTATTTGATTGTTCTATAAGGTGCATAATTTTACAGTGATAGTTTTTGCAGTTATAGATATTCAACTATAGATGATTTTTAATGCTTTTCCACCTCTGTATATGAATATACTTTATATTAAGAAGTTTTGATCTGTTGATTTTCATTGTAGGGAAGGAGTGGAGGAAGGTGTTTACTTCGGGTACTATCGTAACACTCAGTAAACATTAGTTTCAATTTTTTTAGCCACTTCTTTAAAAACAGCAAAGAAACAATTTGACCTTTATTTTTTTTTAAAGAAGGACAGGGCTGGGGGTGCTGTGTATAGTTCTGTCTTTCCTTGTCAAACAGAAAAAAAAGAGCCCTTTAAAAAATAACCCACCAATTTTCAACCATTACATTTTAAGCCACAGGAGCTTGTGAGTTATCTTTCATCTTAGTTCTCACACATAACCAGAGAAATTGCACAGCATCTCCCAAAGGAGAGGTCTAGCTGAGAAGCAATTCAAGCAAAAATATATTATAGAAATGTGATTGTTTGGAGTGTCGTTATAACAGTTGTTATTCATCTCTGCCCCTTCATCTGCAGCTTCACTCTGTATTTCATCTTCTGTATGTCTGTTTTTTCCATGGATGCCTGTGGCAGGAAGAGTGGCCAGGAGCCAATGACCCCTGGGGAAGAAATTTATTGGACTTAAATGTTTCTGAGTAGTATTTGTAATATCTCTGCAGATAGAAGGCAATTGAATTTGATTATTATTTTCCACCAATCTTGATTTATACTTGTAGAAAGCGATCTAGTTATGTTCAAGTTTAAAAACTGGGTCAAGGAACGGAATAGGAAGTTTCCCCCAAATGAAATTCAGATGGATGAAAAATACTTTAAAAATTTTATTATTTATTATTTTTGTTTTCTGTGTACCAGTGTATTGCTTGCCATGTATGTAAGTGCACCTGTGTTATGCAATACCCGTGGAGGTCCGAAGAGGGCATCAGATTTCCTTGAAACTATAGACAATTGTTAGTCACTGTGTGGGTGCTGGGAATTGACCTCAGATTCTCTGCAAGAGTAGCCAGTGCTCTTAACCACTGAGCCATCTCTCCAGTTCCTGAGAAATATTTTAAAGTCTCTGACATCCTTAGAGAAATGCAAATTAAAACCATTTTGAGATTTAATCCCAGTCAGAATGGCTATGATCCAAAAAATATTCCATTGTGCTTGATTTTACTCTTTGTTTTTCTTTAAGATATTACCTACATTTATAACTGAGTTTTCTGGACCTAATTCTTGTCAGTGGGAAGCTGGGGGTCCAGAGTCTGTTTTGGTTTTGAGTTACTCAGTCCACTTTAGTTCATGCTGGAGGCACTTTTGTTAGAACATTTCTTTCTAGACTTTATGCATTTCTTATGACTTTTACCAGAATGGAGTGCATGCACACACAAGGCTGTATTTATAGCTCTTTTTGAGGCAGATCTATTTTTGTGTGATAACATACTGTAAGATACCACATTTAGTGTCTTTATTTTTATTTTTAACTTTTAATTTATTTTTATTTTATGTATATGAATGTTTTTCCTGCATGTATGTAAGTGCATCCTATACATGAAATGCTTGATGAGGTCCAAAATAGTCATAAGCTCCCCATAGAACTGGAGTTACAGATGGTTGTGAGCTGCAATATAGGTGCTGGGAACTGAACCTGGGTCCTCTGCAAGAGGAGCCAGTGCTCTTAGCTGCTGAGCCATTTCTCCAGCCCCCTTTTAGTGTCTTTAGATGTTAACATAGCTTTCTAAGAGGTTCAATTAAACTCTAAATATTTCTGAGGTCATACTGAATGGTTTTATACTTACATCTTGATTTGATAATTTTGGTGGGACATGGTTTCATCTCCTTAGGCTGGCCTTGAACTTAGTATGTGTGAGGATGACCTTGAACTCTTGATCCTCCCACTTCTACATCTGAAGTCCTAGGGTTACAAGCAGATGCCACCACGTCCAGCTTTGATTTGATCTTTCCCAAGATAATTTCTTGTTTCAAATTTTTTCTTTTTTAGAAGAACTTTTTTCATGTGTTATGTGTGTGTGTCTGTCATGTGTATGAAGGTGCCTGTGGAGTCCAGAAGAGGGTGTTGTCATTTTCCCTAGAACTGGAGTTACAGGCAGTTAAAAGCTGTCTGATGTGGGTACTGGGAACTGAATCCAGATCCTCTGAAAAGCAGTATGCTCTTAACCACTGAGCCATCTCTCCAGCCCTAAGATAATTTCTTAATTTTAGACTTGTTTCCCACTCTTCAGACTAAGGATGAGAAAATGTGTTTAATTTCTTTTAGCCTCTGCTCACAAACAGTAAGTTCATCCTTTCATTATTTTTTCTTTCCTCCCTGCTTTGTTGTATATAATTACAAACACCGAATGTTTTCATTTTTGATATACTGACCAGAGCTTTCCTTAGCCAGAATGATAGGTTACTTAGGCACTTTTTTCCAACTTTAAAGTTATTATTATTATATATATATTTAAAATATTTCTATTCATTATTTTTATTTTATTTGTATGAGTCTATTGCCTGCATGTGTGTAAGTGCACCCCTCTACTGCAATGCCTGTAGAGGTCAGAAAAGGGTATTGGAGCCCCTGGAACTGGAGTTCTGAACAGTTAGCCACCATACGGGTGCTGGGACTTGAACCCGGTCCTCTGCAAGAGCAGCCAGTGCTCTTAACCGCTAAGCCACCTCTCCAGCCCAAGTTATTATATTTTGACAAGTAATAATATGACGCACTGCAGTAGTATTTTTGCTCAGTGTTACATTAATAGCTACATTATTGCTTTTCTAGAGTCCATGTGTCTCTGTTCCTAAGTTAATGCTAAATGTCTTGTTTGTGGTAGTATCTTTCTTCCAGTGGTAATTATTTATCAGTTATCAGTTACTATATAATGGACCACTCCAAAATGTAACAGCATAATGTGGGACATACTTATGTGCTCATTATTCTGTGGGTAAACAGTTTGGGTTGGACACAACTGAATGACTCTTTTTTTCTAAGGTGGGATGGCTAATGCAGGTGTAAAAGTGGTAGTTTGAATGGGCTGTCTGACCTGAGATGCTCTTACATATCTGGTAGTTGTTGATTGGCTTTGGGTGGTTTGGTATGGAAGGCATTAGCCAGAGTAGCTAGTTTACATGATTCTCATACTATCTGAGTCTGTCCTCCCTGTGGCAGTTTCAGTATAACACTGTGAAATAGAAAGAGTAGCCACCAAAAATTTTCTTTAAAAAAATTATTTTTTGTTAAAAATATTTTAATTTTTATTTATGTGTATAAGTATATTGCCTGCATGGATGTAAGTACACCCATGTCATGCAATGCCTGTAGAGGCCAGAAGTGGGCATTGGATCCTCTTGAAATGGAGTTACAGATGATAGCTGCCATGTGTGTGCTTAGAATCAAACCCAGGTCCTCTGCAAGAGCAACCAGTGTTCTTAACTGCTGAGCCGTCTCTCTAGCCCCCATTTTTTATTTTTTATTTTATGTATATGAGTGTTTTATCTGCATGTACATAAATGCACCATGTAGGTGCAGTGTCCCAGGAGGCCGGAAGAAGGCATCAGATCCCTTGGAACTGGAGTTATGGACAGTTGCTAGCCATCATGTGGGTACTGGGAACTGAGCCCAGGGCGTGTACAAGAGCAGCCAGTGCTCTTAGCTGCCGAGTCATCTCTCCAGCCCACCAAAATTTTTCTTGAGGCCTACACTTGGAGGACACAAATTGTCACTTTCATTCTAGTCTATTGCTTTAGGCAAGCGTAAAGATGGCTCAGAACTGGTGTGGGGAAATATGCTCCACCTGATGCTCTAAGCTGCAATGGCACTTTTGCTAAAATTCCTGTGTGTGTGTGTGTGTGTGTGTGTGTGTGTGTGTATGTATGTGTGTAAATAATATTGGTTCTCTCTTCCATTGGTCTCAAGAAAATCCCAGCTATGATTCTACCAAACTACAGTCTGGGCTTGCCTACGGAGCAATATATGAGGGTTTACTTATAGGAATGTCCGTGCTCCCTACCTAAGGATACACCAGAAAGTCTTCACCCAAGCATAACAATGATGACTTCCCCATAGCTGTGTGAAATGGTGAGAGCCCCTCCCCTAGCTTCCCCAGTCTATGCCAGGCTGGGAGGTGTGGCTAAACTCTCAGGAGAGGGTCCAGCCTCCCTCCCGCTTCCTTCTGTTCAGGGCATAAAGAGTCAACAAGCTTCCCTGTGACGATTTTAGGTAAATAAGGGGGTGCAGCCAAGCTTGGGAAGATTGCATCTGTTGGAGGACAGTCCTGTACAACATGCACATTGCAAGACAAAGTACAAAAAGGAATTTTTGTGGCCTCTTGGAAACAATCTACAATAAATACTTAAAGGGATATTTAAACTCTTAACTGAAATTCTATAAAAGGTTCTACTTTTTTTGATAGTTCTAAAGAAAATGGATTAATAGTAAACATAAAAAGAAAGTTTTAGTTCTTTGAGAGATGAAATATATGGATAAATGATTCAGACCATATAAAAACTGAATATTTTTTGCTATCTTTAGATATAGAAAATTTATGAAATAGTATCTCTCCTTTTACCTAAAGCTAAGATTTTCGATTTATTCTCCCAGTACATACCTTGAAAACAGGAACCCCCTGATTTGCCCAGATTTTCTTTCTTTTCAATCAACACATGTCTTCATTATCTCTTTATTTCTTGGTCTACATTTGTATGAAGCCAGACAGTATTCTCTTAGGGCCTCAGGAGAGCTTACCATTTATTTCCCTTGGAATAATATATCAGTAAAGACAACTTCCATGAGACGTCAAAGTAAGGATTTGGATCTTTGCTTCTTATTATGTGATTTAGTTTGTCACTCTTCAGAAAACCAAAATTAGCTTACTGATCAGGTTTCATAGAGTACTAAACTCATTGGTTTGGTGACACTGAATTTTTAGAATTAAGAAAAAGAAAGCATTGAATCTTTTTGTTTTGGAGACAGTTATCAGTCTTCATGACCTGGACAGCGAGAGAATTCCAGATACTCATGCTTTTCAAAAGGAAGATTCCTCTGGGAGACTGGATTGGTGAGAGGAGAGCCTGTTGTGACAGGAGAGCTGTGTAAATGGCTCAAATGAAAAAGAAATAAGGCGAGGTGGGGGGAAGCGGGGAAGAGTCTGCATATGCTTTCATGATTGTTTCATGGATGTGCTGGGAGGAGAAAAGCAAGGGAAACAAGCAGCCTTAGTGGATCCTTCTGAAATGATAAACATGCCTTAAGAACGCTCTTAGCTCTGAAGATGATTACTGCACTTACTCTTGAACTAAATACCAGACACTGCCTTATACATCTTCGCCTTCTCTTTGTACTAAAAGCCTTTGGGTTGGTGTTAGAAGACCGGCAGATGAGAAACTCGGAAAAGTCAGCTGATATTTTTCCTTGAACTACAAGTCCCTTAAGCCTTCATTTTATAGCTTTGGTGTTTTAAGAAATGTATTTAAGAAAGATGAGAGACTGGAAAACTATACATTTTAATTTTCTGGTACAAGTAGCATTAAGATGTTCCTGCAGTCCTAGAAACAGTTTCTTTGGAATTGTTTGTTGTTTGGTGAACTTGCTGGGAATCATGAAAGGCCCTCCCTTTTCATATTCTTACTCTTCCGTAATGATATTTACTGTTTGCACGGCAATCATTCAATTTTCTCAGATGCTTACCACCTTCTCCTGCTGATTAAATTCCTGTTTGGTATCACTGCCAAGTTTGTTGGATTAAATTAACAAATTCTGTTTGCTTTGGTAAGAATGACCTGCATCAACCTTCAGCTTGCACAAAATAATAATCTTGTCAGTGATACATTGATTCAGTGCTCTTTATCTACTTTTAAAGAAATGTGCAGTGAAAATGTTATCTTCAGCTTCCTCAAATCTGTAGGCCTGTGTTCCTTATTTTAATATGTGGGAGACCTTGATCTTCTACATCTAACAAATCCTTTTTCTTTCCTGTTTTTAATGATTCAGATTCTTTCAGAGGATAACCAAATCTTGATTACGCCAAGGAAAAACTTTAATATGATCTTTTAGTCTATAAAATGACCCTCTTTTAAAAATTATCTACATCAGAGGGCCAACTTAGGAAGATTAAAAGCTTTCTTTATAAGGAGCAAATCCAATCTTCATTGAATTGTTGTCTTCTGCCTCTCTTTCATTTGTTTTATAGCATATAGCCGAGAGGTAGTGGGAAGTCTTTTTGAAGAAAATGAATTAAACTTTTTGATAGTAGAAGATTTGAAAGTATAATAAGAGTTAATAAAGTTTATACAATGCCTAAGCCATTAAATATTCTAGTAAGCCTTAGAAAACTAAAATAACATTTCCTGAATTTTAACTAAAAAGGAATAGCAATGATAGGATAGTGAATAGACTAGAGGCTGATGGGAGAGCAGTGCGGACAGGGGAAATCAACAGCTGCTACTTCTTGGTGATAAGCCTACAACATATACCTTATTTTTATTTTCAAGTCAGCTATTACACTCCCTCCCATGTATGTGGAGCACATTCCTCCCCTTTCCCTCTTTCTCCCTCCTGTTAATTTCCTTTGCTCTCCTAGACCATCTCACTTCTATTTTCCTATCATATATATATGATTTCATATCATATATAAATACATGATTTTATGAATCTATGTAAAATCTAGGAATCACATATAAGAGAAAACACATGATATTTGTCTTTCTGAGACTGGCTTGATTCACTTTGTACGATTATCTACAGTTGCATCCATTTTCCTGCAAATGATATAGCTTCATTGTTTATGACTGAAAAATTCCATCATGTATGTATACCACATTTTCTTTATGAATTCCTCTGTGATTGGACACCTAGGTTGGCGCTATAACTTAGCTATTTTGAATAGTGTTGTAATAAACACTAATGTGCAAGTATCTCTGTGATATGTTGACTCAGTGTTCTTTGGATAAATACCCAGAAGGATATAGGTGGGCGAGGTGGTAGAATTTTTGATTTTTTGGAGGAATTCTCCACCAGTTTCCAGTGACTAAACTACTTTATATCGCCACCAGACGTTTGTGTTGTGGTTTCCTTCTGTCCTCACCAGCATTTGCTGTTTTCTTAATGACTGTTACTATGACTGGGATGGCATGGACTCTCAAAGTACTTTTGTTTTCTTCTGATGGCTAGTGAGGTTGGATATTTTTTCATGTGTTCATTTGCTATTTGTGATTCATCTTTTGAGAGCTGTTTATTTTATTAGTTCATTTACTGGGTTGTTTTTATTTCTTGTTGTTTAGTTATGAACTCTTTATATATTCTAGATATTAATCCTCTATCAGATGTATAACTAGCAAATATTTTCTCTCATTCTTTAGGCTGTCTCTTTACTCAACTATTTCTTTTGCTGTTCAAAAGCCTTTTAATTTCATGAGGTCCATTTATCAGTTGCTGGCTTTATGTCCTGAGCGCCTGGAATTCTATTCAGAAATTCATTGGTTTGTTGTGCATGCCTACATCTTAAAGTATTTGCCCTACTGTTTTGTGTTCTTTAAAAAAATTATGTTTGTATAATGAATGCACATACATTTGTGTGTGTGAGTGTGGGTGAACGTGTGCTAGAGCACGTGTGCTGAGGTCAGAGGAGAACCTCAACCATTGGTCCCTGCCTTCTACCTGGTTTGAGAGAGGAGCTCTTTGCCACTGAATATGCCAGGCTAGACAACCTGTGAGCTCTGGGGAGTCTCCTGTCCCTGCCTCCCACTCAGCATTGGAATGCATTGGGATTACAGATGTGTGTTACCATACTGATTTAAAAGGGTTCTAAGGATTCAAACTCAGGTCTTTATGCTTGTACAGCAAGCACTCTACCTACTGAACCATCCTCCAGCCCTTCCTTATTTTGTTTAGTTTCAGTGTTTCAGGTCTTACAGTAAGTTCTTTGATCTATTTGAAGTTAAGTTTTGCACAGGGTAAGAGATAAAGATTTTGTTTCATTCTTCTACTTGTAGATACCCAGTTTTCCTGCACTATTTGTTAAAGAGGCTCTTTTTGGCATCTTTGTCAAAATTCATGTGGCTGTAGCTGTGTTGGTTTATATCTGGGTTCTATATTCTATTCAACTGATCTAAAATTTCAATGCCATTCTTCAGAGAAATAGAAAAACAAATCTTAACAGTTGTAAGGGAAGCACAGAAGACTATATAGCTAAAGAAATCCTCAGGAAAAAAAATTCGGGTGGTCTCAGTGTACCTGATTTTAAGTTCTACTACAAAGCCACAGTAACAAAACCAGCATGGTACTGGCCACTCTTTCTGCAACAAAATGCATTCCATCTTTGTGAAGTAAGCTTCTACATCTTCATTTCTTCATTCTACTTTCAGGACAAACACAAGATCAATGACTGTTCCCACCACATGACAGCCACATCATAGCATAGGTTAAATGGGGAAACATTCAAGAAACCCACTTATTATTATTAGCCTTTAGTCTAGTATTTTCTTATTACAGTTCAGCGAAATTTCACTCTTGTCATAGTGAAAGTTAGAAAAACCAATCATGGAATCCCAGTCACCTGTACAGACCTTGGGAAGGTACCACTCAGGAATGAACCTGAAAAGGAAGCTGGGTATCTGTGGTTCCAACACTCACTTTCAATTCCTCTTGTGGGAACAGCTAGCTAAACTGAGTGTGCTTCTGATGACTGTTTCTTGTACCTCATATCTTCTTATAACTGGAGTACTTACTCTGGGCACAGTGGAAGATATAATGGTCTGTTCCAATGGTACAGGAAAGATGGATGACAAGTTGACTGAGATATTGTGTTTGTAGGCTCCACCTCCTGGGACTTTAAAGGTGTTAACAAGATAATTGCAATAGCATTAGGTTTTACCTTGTGTGCTGACAGAAGACTTGTTATCAGCAGCTGTGTAGCTTTCCTGCCTCTCCATGTTTGTCCTGCTTCAGTGACACCTTTGGGGTGAGATGCTTTTGGATGATGCACCTTATCGTACACATCACTCCAACTTTTCCTTCTGAGATTCTGCCACATTTTTAATGAGTAGGAAACAGGTTCCATCTCTGGAGCTATCCACAGACTTCTTGCTTTTCCCAGCTTGAGAATCTTCTTTTTTGGTCCAGAGAAAGTTCCACCTCTTCCTTCAAGTTTCTCCCAGGCTATATTAGTTTCTATGGTTTTCAGGGAATCCATGACATGTTTCTTCTCTGAGATATGGAAACAAAAGTTCACTTTCTCTTTTATACAGATGAGAGAAAGGTGGAAAGATAGGAACAAACATTTCAAGTGCAATTTTTTTCTGTCCTGGTGTTATAATTTGCGTTGGTTTTTAATCCTAGCTATGGAGTGTTCTGGGCCAGTGTTGTTCTGTTTCTTACTTGACATCATATCAGAAGAATAAAAATCATCTTTTCTAGTTCCATTCAAGGAAGCGATATTCTTCAGTGATATCAATTTACTGGGAGTTCTAGTATAAAATGCAGCTGACTCAAAAATCAGTCCTCAGAAGAGAATGCTGATACTAGCCTATGGGACCCTCAAGCTGTGGCATAGGTTGCAATAAGCATTAAGGAAGGCATTTAGAGACACCAGGAAGTAGACAGTGTGGTATCTCTTGTGCCTTAGTGGCATGTGTCTAGAACTTCCATGCTGCCCTCCTCTTCCTCCTCCTCCTCCTGCTCCTCCCCCTCCTCCTGTTCCTCCTTCTCCTCCTCTTTTTCATCCTGTCCTCCTCCTTGTCTTCCATTTCATTTTTTGAAACATTGTTTTACTACATATCCCAGGATGGCCTTGAACTTTCTATAATCTTGCTTTAGCCTCCGAAGTCCTGGGATGTATTATCATACCTGGCTTTGGACACATGTTCTTAACCAATTTATGGTTATTGCCTGGGATGGATGTCAGGTTCTGCATTTTCATTGGTTTGTTAAATTTCTAAGTGCTATTATTGCCACTTGGTGGCATTAATAACCTCAGCGGTTTCATTTTCGTTTTTAAGAA
The DNA here is from genome assembly GCF_000622305.1 of Nannospalax galili. Lineage (NCBI taxonomy): Eukaryota > Metazoa > Chordata > Mammalia > Rodentia > Spalacidae > Nannospalax > Nannospalax galili. The sequence goes on along the minus strand of NW_008358866.1, from coordinate 6,379,383 downwards.
TAAGGGTTTGGCATTCATGCACTGTGAGGGAGTGCTGCAGTTATTAGGCTAACACTTTTCTAAGGCCCCATTTATTACTGTTCTTACACTATCCCTCAGGTTATCTTCAAAAGCATTTCAATCATTCAACCTTTCTATTGTACTTGAGCATAGTTCTTGAGAACAGTTCTTTTTTTCCTCAAGTGAATAGTGTTTTTCACTGTCATTTTCACTGATACCACATCAATATCAAAGAAATGATTTCCAAGTAGTTGTGCATAAATTGAGGTTTCCCATTGATCTTTGTAGTTCTTTTCTTGAAAATTGAGATTGTGGCACAAACTAACAAATGGACAAATAGAATGGTTGTAACGCACATTAAATCACAAAGCAGAAGGGGACTTATAACCAGCACTGTCATCTAACCAGTTGATTTGGGACTGACACTGAGGAAGGACGATGTTCTATACTAAAGAGTGATGAAGTAACCAGCTATTACTCAGACAGCAGTGTTTTTGTGCTTTATTGCTGTCTGTGAACAATGATAAGGACTGAGGCGGCCTCCCAAACTAGGCCATAGCATTTGCTGTTATTGCTAGGCCTCGAACAGCCTTACAAGTTGGTTATTCATCTCTTCACAGAGCACTAAAATACAACTGGACAGTGTCCTATGATTTATTTTTGGGTGGAGATTTCCACATTGGAACAAACCAAAATGAAAAGAAAAATCACTCAATGTATGAGATTATCAAACGGGACTTGGTACATTCTTGTTTTTCTTTCTTAAATGGAGAGATTCAGTGTCAAAAATTTAGAGATGCTATAAACAGCCTGTAATAGTTTTGATTTGTGTACACATTAGTTTTTCACCCGTTTTCAGATAAGAGCTTTCTATTGGTAATTCAACAGGGCATCAGTGGTAAAATGCCAAAAAGCTATTACATTTCATGCTCTGGAAGTGCTAGCTGGGGCAGGCAGATGGATTCATTGACATCAGAGTCTTTTCCTCATTATTTCTAGGTGTCTTTGCATTCAACATTTTAGTTTTAGCTATTTCTCTCCCTTTCTTGCTATAATGATTTCTCGCCTTCCTTGTTTGTTTTGACATGCTCGTTTCTCTTGGGAGTGGTATTGCTTATTCCTCTTCAACAGCTATGACGTTTTACCATTTCTACTGGTGCTCTGAACTCCGTGTAGTCTGTGTTTCAATCAGAAACCAGTGGCCATCTAACGTGTGTATACTAGATCTTAGTATTATTGTTTATGCTTGCTGTATTTATATCCTTTTGATTTTATGAATGGTGCATCATTTTCCTCTTTTCTATTTTTTTTACTGATTAACTTTTGTATATAGGTACATAATGTATTTTAATATACATAAGCATGGTGGAATAATTATAGTTAAGCAAATTAGCATATACGATACTTTGTGAATGCTTCTTTCAAAACATAGGCATTATATATATGTACACAATTGTATACTTTGATGATAGATAAAAGACTATTTGCTTTTTCAGTTCACCATAATTATGAATTTGTTAACAGAATATGAGTTATAACTTGGCTGCCTGATTCTTAAGTTCATGTGAACTTGACCTATGCAACTTGCAGGATTTTGAGGGAAACCTGCATAAACAACAATATCTCTCATGTCTTATTGCCTGGAAAGATGGTGAAAGTGGATACATGGAGGGATCATGGACCTATGGAAGTGGAAGTTACTGCTCTGAACAAATATGTTTCTGCATACTAACAAGTTCAAAATCTCCACCTTGACTTGGTAGTTATAAGAAAATGTTAGTTCTGCTGAGAGACCATCACTGACGTAAAGCAGACATTTGATGTCCTCCACCCACAGAGTCAGAGGACTTTAGCACCATGTGGCATACACAGGTTTAAAGGGCATAAAAGGATATAAGTTATCTAAGTGAAATATCCTTGAATTTCTCTTCTCTAGTCATTAGTATTCTGGCTTGTCCTGGTTAAAATTTTCCCTTCCTAGTCTGCTAAAATATGCCTATTGTCCTTTGAGCATGTTCCAAACACTGTGGGTCCCTCTGGGAGGGGTACTGGTGCTCAGAATGTCAATGGCTGCTAAGATGAAGGCCAATGTCTGTCAACAAGACAGGAACAGGAAGAAATAATTCCCCTCTCCCCCTTTCCTGCCTTCCTGTTTTCCAGAATCTTCCTCCCGCTTAGCTGTGCCTAACATAGAGTCAGCTGACAAAAGGCAGTAGTTTTCAGAATCTGTATGGAAAGATCACAAATGAACAAATGAGTATAGAATGTGTATTTGGAGCCGAGGGGTAATAACTCTATAATCATCCCAATATTTGTTTATTTGTTTGTTTGTTTATTTATTTATTTATTTAATTTTTGTCTTTTATTGAGACAGGGTCTCCCTGTCATCCCAGGTGACCTGGAACTCACTGTATAGATAGATCATGCTGGCCTTGAACTCACAGAGATCTGCCTGCCTCTGTCTCCGGAGTGCTGGGATTAAGTGTGCTACACTATGCCCAGCCCCAATGTTTTATTTATTTACAAGTATTTCTGAACTTTTACTTTTGACTATAGGTTATAAGTTAGATATGGAAGCAGATTTCATAAGTGGCCAATAATTTGATAGAATATACGTGGTAGAATGAGGAAAACAACTTATTTTGAATATGCCTTTTACTGTTTATACCCAAATTAAGACATTTTGGCTCGTGGATTCAGAGGTTTTGGTCTGGTCAGATGGCTGCATTGTTTCTGAATCTGTGGTAAAGCATCATGATAGGAGGGTGTGGCAAAGCTGAGCTATTCACCCTCTGGTAACTGGAAATAGTGAGAGAATGGGTTGGGAAAAAAATTGCCCTTCCAGGGAGGGGAACACAGTTGGCAGTCTAGTTTCCCTCACTGGTCCCCATCTCCTAAAGTTTCCACCATCCTCAGTAATGCTTGAGTCCACAGCCTTCATGAGAGAGCATACTCCAGTGTCTCTTCTTAAAAGACACTAATCCTATCATGTCAGGCCATCATCTGAATGAGCTCATTTAATGTTAATTGCTTTCTTAAAGCCTCCTCCCCAAAATAATGCTACCTTGAAAGTAAGGCTTAAAAAAGTCTTACTAGAAAATTTATAACAAAATAAAAAGCACAAACCAAGAATAATAGTGGTATCATCTCTTTAAGCATATCCAATAAATTCAGTGTCTAGTCATGTTCAGTTCTTACTGAGCTGTTGGTCTCTGGAATCAGAATAGAAGCCAAGCTTTCACAGTCCCTGTGCCAAAGGGACAATACTCATTGGCTACTTATGGAATACAGAGATGATTCTTGCTTCTTTAAAACACAGAAAGTTGAACACACAATTATGACTTGTAAGGTTTTAACATAAATTTTTAGGGACACATCATGTAGAAAATAATACTGATTTCTACTTCTTTGATAGTCTCAGTTGAAAGTACTGAGTGACTCAGGTCCTTTGATTTAAAGATCAAGGGAGGCATTTGTGACAGCTAATGATAAAAAGTCATATCCCCTGAAGTTAATTTCTCTACTGATAACTGGAACATCTGCTCCCAGTCTTTTTCCTGATATTGTCTAGTTTACTTGCAATTCTTGTTATGGAATGTAAGTGAAACCAAAAGGTAAATGTATCCTTGGTCATATAACATTATGTACATGGCATAACCATATGTAAAACCTTGCTAGCTCAGTATTTCAAAAGACTTTTAAAAAATATTAAACATTGGCCAGGTGTGGTGGAGCATGCCTTTAATCCCAGCACTTGGGAGGCAGAGGCAGGCGGATCTCTGTGAGTTCAAGGCCAGCCTGGTCTACATAGTGAGTTCCAGGACAGCTGGGGCTACAGGGAGACTCTGTCTCAAAAAGACCAATATATATATATATATTAAATATCAATTTCCCTTCTAATGATGACTTCATTGAACATCATGGTGTTTGCATGGAGTTCAGAACAATATTATGTGTCTGAAGGCATTTAAAATATGTAAATAAGATGGTGATTTAAATCACAGCACTGTGTCAGATATGGATCCTGAAAGTAGATAACTACACTCTAGAGATATGAAAAATACATGCAGATACATTGACCTCCCTACCATACTCTGGTGAGGAAATTATTGTGAATGAAACACAAAAATATATTCTCAGCCTTATTTGAGTGTTCTTTTGCTATTTGGTCTGTATTTTTAACATAAATTCAAAGTGGTTGCTGTGCTTTTACTTTTGAGGTTTATAATCATGCCCAGAGGTTGTTTAATATACTGCATAAATAAACTATAATTTAAATAAGTGCAATAAAATGCCTGAGTTTATATTCCAATTGGGAAGATCAAATTGATCACTGGAGAGTAAGAAAAATTCATATTTTAATTGAATACCATTCCATTGTTCTTCAAAGGAGAGGAAAATTCACTGAAATCTCAGCAGAGCTGAATGTCATTTCCTCCTAAAGCCATTTTTTCAAATTTATTTAAAGAAAGATTGAAACCAAGAATTTCACTTTTGAAAATTAATTTCTTTGCAAATTAATTTTTTTGCTATTCAATAAATTTGGTAAAATGAAATAAGTAGCACATACTATATGCCAGAGACTATGTTAGGCACTGAGCATTAAAAATGCCAAGTGAAATAATAACTACCTATTTACAGTAATATGAAGAACAGATATGCCCATGAGTCTTAAGGTATGTAGGATAACAGTATGCTTACTAACAAGCAGAGCTGATACAGTGCAATGAATGATTAATCAAGATTCAGAGACAGTGGAAGGACCAAGAAGAGCTTGACAGAGGATGTGAAGCCTGAGCAAGAGAGTACTAAATACTGTTTATTCTCAGGAGCCATTTCTACTTTAATGTCCCTACCTATTTATCTAAGTTGTGTGATGGTTATCTTTGTCAACTTGATACAATCTAGAATCACCTGGGAAGAGAGTCTTAATGAAGGATTATCTACATTGGGTTGGCCTGTGTCCATATGTATGTTGTATTATCTTGATTTCCTTGATTGACATTGGAAAACCGAGCCCACTCTGGGCAGCAGCATTCCTTAGGCAATGGGTTCTGAACAGTATGTGAGCAGAGAAATCGAGTTGAGTAAAAGGCATGCATTAATTAATTCTTTCTGGTCTCGAGTGTGAAGTTTTACCATCACCATCATCACCTGTAGTGGCAGATGTAACACAGGTGACAGCTCCTGCATCATTTTGACCTCTGGCTCAACAAGCTGCCACCAGTGTCTGAATTACAGGCTGCGGGATAAGCTGATTGGTGGTCCCTGACTTGGGCTCTCTAGTTCTTTCAACAGTTTCGTCAGTAGTTCATGCCCTGTGTGGAATGCCTTTCTGTCAGACATACTCAGAGTGGTTTCTGTTTATTTCTTTGAGTTCTCCTAGGTAGAAGGAGTTTGAGAGATGAACAGGATTTCACCAAGTGGACAAAGCTGTATAGGAAAGCACTATTCAAAGCATATAGGAAGAGTAAACAGGAAACAGAACACTTGAATGTATCAAAGTGAGTCAAAATAGGTCATTATTACTATAGTATAAGAGGTGGGGAGGTAGAAACTCAGCTGGCAAGTTAAAAATAGAAGGGATTATGAAGTGACTTGGTTGCTTTTCTGAAGCTGGCATTAGGGAGCTATTGAGAGAATTTAAGCCAGGGAGTGGCACTGTTAAGGCTGTATGCTTCTGTAGCCCCACCCTTGGCCTTCATGGAGGATGAACTAGGAAACTAAGAAAACAGAAGGCTTATGTAAGTATGTGGAGTAAGAGAAGTTCACCATAGAGAGAAAATCCCATGCAGGTGCCCACCTCTGAATCAAATCATTGCTATTTTCATGGAAAATTTCTTAAAACTGTATATTGTGCTGTTTTATTTTTTGATGTTTTCCATCATAGAAAGCATTAAAGCTTCAGAAAAATAATTTTTCTCTTGCAGGCTCAGAGTCCATCTCCTTTCTTTGGTATCTAAAAGAATCTCCACTCTCATTTATTTTAGATTTTCTGGAAAAAATAAGAGGAAAAAGAGCTAGTGATCTGTGTAGAAAGGAGATATTTTTGTCTTCCCTTGACATTTGCATCAATTTAAAAATATAAAGTGAGTTTATCCTAACCTTTTCTTCTTGTCCATTTTGTAGCACAGGGGAAGGGGAAGGGGATGGAAGGGGAAGGAAGGGGGACAAAGCGTAACAGACAAGAAGTGAGGACACTGGAGAGGGGCCTGTTTGGTAAGAACTGGGGTTGGCATCACTGAGTCCAGGCATGTGAAGCCGCTGCCAGGTTGTTGAGGAAACTGCGATGGTGGCTTCCTTTGCTCACTGCAAATCTTCCCTTCACATAATTTTCAAGCAGTACTCTTTTGAAAATGAGCCTCTGACCTCTTTTCCCAAGCTGAAAAGCAGCTGAAAAAAAAAATCATGCTAGAACCCCAGGACACATAATGTTTGCAAAAATAACTTTGAAAATTATGTGTCTTTAAAAAGGCAAACAAAAGTAAGGTTTTTCTTTTTAAAAATTTCTTTTTTATTGAATTTTTGTGTATTTCATGCACAAACCTTAGTCCACTTTATACCTCCTTCCCTATCAGCCCCCTCCACAGCCCCCCCCAAACTGGCTTTCATGCATTCTGTTATTTATGTTAAGGCCTATTGAGCAAGTTAGTGTCCCCTGACGTCCCTTAGCGCAAGTTTATCCACTGAGGTCTAGTCAGCTTATCTAGAGTCACTTTCTTAAAGAAGATCAGCTCTTCTTCACCCAGTAGTAATCAGCTGCCCAATAGTTCTTCCGCTAAGATTGGGACCTGATGTCCATTTCCATATTTCCTTGCTCGGTTTTTGTCTGCTTGAGTTTGCATGGGACTTGTGCACGCTGACACCATTGCTCTAAGTTCATGTGAGCAAGGTCCCAGGAGCCTGTAGGACTCTATTTCCATATGGTCATGTACCTCCTCCCTTGCTCTTATGATCGTTCCTCCCCCTCCCTGAGCCCTGGGTATATTGCCTTCTGTTTTCTTTTCTTTTTTTTTTCCAGTTAATTATTTATTTAATAACCACATATTTAGAAGAAGCATTTCATTACAACAGCATTGACATATTCAATAACAATTTTCTGAGCTATGATGCATCTTTTTCAAAATTGCCTATAAATTTTTAGATTTACAGTTGAATTATTACAATTATACAATATTGTATTCAGTATAAACCTTATAAGACATAAAATTAAATGAGGTTTTAACCTTTAAAAAAAGATCTCCATTTCATTATTCAAATACACAGTTTCACAGAAAAATTCATTTTCAGTGCAATTGATATTAAGATGTTTGCACATGCATTTCCAATCTCTAGATATCTGATTATTACTAGTCACAGTCGGTTACTTTCTGAGCTCCTTGGCATCTGAGTATGGATATAAAGTCATCAGGTAGATTTCAATGGTAATGTTTTTCACATCTACTTATTAAAAGAGAAAATTTCTATGCTTTGAAGAATAATTATTTTCTTTTTTTAAAATTTATTTATACACCCACTTCCCAGGCAGCACCTTCCCATAGCCTCCTTCCCCCCACTAGAGCCCTTATACTCTGATATCCCAGCTACTGTCTGCTGTGTTGTTGGCACCCCCAGCCATTCCACACTGCGTGTCCTTCTGGTAAATCTATTCAGCCTATCTAGCGGCCTTTGTTTTAGGAGGGTCAACTTTTTTTAGAATATATTGTTCCTTGCAGAAAGACTCATTGTTTTTGCTATTAACACTGAGATGTTGGTGCATGCATCTCTAATCTGTATGCATCTGATTATTACTAGTCATAATTGGCTGCACTTGGATCCTTGGTGCCTGTGTATGTCTATAAAGTCATCAGGTAGATTTCAATGGTAATGTTTATCACCTCTACTAATTAGCATGATGTAAATTTCCATGCTTCCTCCCCAAATATAATACATGTGGTCACACTTGGATGTGATTCAAACTTGTAAAAATAAGACAATAGAAAATTGTTTACCTTTGGCTAGGTCTTTTCTGCATCCTTGCTAAGGACTGATCTGGAAAAAAAAATAATAGTTCATCTTTTTATAGGCAGGATCTCTCTGGCTTTTTGCAAAGAAATAGTTATTTGCCAGTAGATTCTTAGCTATAAATAGAAAATTCTACATATACATGAAAAGATAATGCAAATATGTTTTCTAAATAGACATCATTTATTGAATAATCCCTTGTTTGTCAATTAGAATTCCTGAGATAATCATTCATAAGGAAGTAATATTAACACTATGGAATGAAAATCACACATCATTAAAAAAACTTGTAATTGAAGAATAAATAATATTCAAAAGTCATTATTGGGATGGCGAGATAAGTCAGTGGGTAAAGCACTGATGTATAAGCGTGAGGACTTGAGTTTGAATCCGAAGAACCTACATGAAAGCTGAACCCAGTAGTGTCTGTAATCCCAGTGCTACTATGGTAAAACAGGAGGCAGAGACAGGAGAATTCCCTGAAGCCTGTGGGACAGCTAGCCTGACTTAGGCAGTGGTGAAAGAAAGACTCTGCCACAAATAAGGTGGAAGGTGAGGATTAACACTGTGGTGGTCTTCTGATCGCCACATGGGATGCAGGCCCACAATCTCTCTCTCTCTCTCTCTCTCTCTCTCTCTCTCTCTCTCTCTCTCTCACTCTCTCTTTCTTTCCTCTTTCTGTCTCTCTCTCTCTCTCTCTCTCTCTCTCTCTCTCTCTCACACACACACACACACACACAGACTAAAAAGTATTGTGTGGTGGAGTTCTGCTCTTAATTTCCAATTGTTTCTAAAGACGGCTGGACAATTCCACAGCCATATTATCCCCTCTTTTTTACTATTATTTTAATCTTATGTGTATGAGTGTATTGCCTGCATGTATGTGACTGCACCTGTCGTGCAATGCTGCGGAGGTCAGAAGAAGGTTTCAGATTCCCCTGGAACTGGAGTTAAGGACGGTTCATAGCTGCCATGTGGGTGCTGGGGATCAAACCTAGGTCTTCTCCAAGAGCAGTCAGTGCTCTTAGCCACTGAGACATCTCTTCAGCCCTATCCCCTCTTTTTATCTGGATTTCTTAGTCAAGAGCTGTGTGGACTAGTCCAAACTCTGACCTGAATGCTTACTCATTAAGAGCTTTGACTAATAAAACTAAAAATGTTAGGGACTGGAGAGATGGCTCAGCAGTTAAGCATACTGACTGCTCTTGCAGAGGACCTGGGTTCACTTCCCAGCACCCACATGTCAGTTAACAATGGTCAGTAACTACAGTCCCAGGGTATCCAAAGCCTTCTTCTGACCTCTGTGGGCATTGCATGACATGGGTGCCCTTATATACATGCAGGCAATGCACGCATGCACATAAAAAATAAAAATAAATACTTTTTAGAAAAGTAAAAATTTTAATTTCATTGATAAATTTAACACAGTTTCTGTAATTAATGAATGTAACAGTGTCCTGTTTTTGCTGATAACCCCTCAGATCCAAACTGGAAGGTTTCTGTATCTTTCATGCTGTTTCTTGAGAAATGCCAGTTTCCAGGGAAATAGTTTCCTTTTACATTGAAGCTCACTGAATATGTGCTTGGCCCATCTCTGTTCTATGACCTCTTAGATTTTTGAGATCCTTGAACTGCTCCCTCATCAGCCATGGAATCAAGAGAGATGTCGTAGTTTACTCCTACAGCATCCAAGAGTTCTGGGAAGAAGAGAAAAAACTTTCAAGCTCAGATGACCCTTGCCCAAATATGTCTATCTTTTCACAACACCAAAACCATGGTTTTATAATCCACATATTGGGTTATCAATGAGTTCAGAGCAATAGCATCTTGGACCTAGTACTAAACCATTTCAGGATCACTTCTGTGCAGACAACTCTCTGATACCAAATCGTGCTTCCTTCCTGTTAGGTCACATAGTCCCTCTGAAGTCCTTCGTCCCCATTCACACTTTTCCTTTTGCTATCCATCCTTTGAAATCAGGCTGAAAATACTCTTCTTCCATGAGACATCTTTCATACCCAGATCCCTTAATTGTACTGTGTAGGTGGTATCCTAAGCCTGAATATTTGGTTACTTGCCTTAGCATCTATATTATTTTATATTAACACGTCTGAATTTTTTCTTTTAGAAGATATGGAGGGGCTTTTTGTTGGAGACAGGGCTACTGGGAACAACTTCTTATATATTACTTTGTTGATTGCCATAACAGATAAATCCCCGAGTTGAAGTAGTTTACACAACTGGGTTTTATTATCTCTCTTCTGGCATGTTAGTGTTTTCTGGCAAGCTAATTTCTATATGGTGCTGTAGGACTCCTGGCTCTTTCCTTCTTGGGGCACTGTCATTTCATATGTGGTTTCCAAGAGAAGTGGAGACAGCACAATTTCTTATCAATATTGGTCCACATAGACCACATCTCTTTCACTTGTATGTTAGACCTAGCTTGCTACCTGGCCACATTTGATGCAAAGAAAAACTAGAAAATGTAGCCTATGTCCAAAAAAACACTCCCAGGCATTATAGGATGGGAACGTAGATGTCTGTTGAAGGGTTGCTGTTGCCATTGTGAAGGTGGCAACATAGGTCTCTACAACTGCTTTGCTTCATGTAGACATATATGCTAATTCATAGCTAATTAACACATAAGCAGCTGGTATCCCAGCAACAATAAAGGCAGCTGGAAGATGAGAGACATGACTTAGGGTGTGTTTTGTGCTTGTTGGATGTCGTGGTGTTCAGTGCATGTGGGAGAGTAGCCATTTGTTCATAATCAGTTTTGGACTTACATGTGCTCCTTCAACCATTCTCTGATCCAAAGGCTACAGAGTGTTCAATTGAAATAGTGACTACTCTTATGAAAGTTCACAGTTATCCTTTTTTTCCTGAGCACATTTTATCTTTTAAGCTCCTTAAAAACCATTTGTTTGCCCTGAGAACATCTAAGAGGTATGTTTCTATTTTGACAAATAATTGTTCTCCTTGTTGCCCAAGAATCTATTTGTTCTAATGATTAAAGAGTTGTTCTGTTCACTTGGGGATATTTAATTCACAGTGACAGAATCACATAATTTCTAAGAGAATGGATTTTTCAACAGAAAGAGTCACTGAATTCTGCTTTTGCTACCCCGCCCCCAATCAGAGGCTATATAAACTATCTATTCAAAAGTATATAATGTTACAGAGTGACAAAATGTCAAATACCAGGGAAGAATATCTCTTAATACAACATATTTTTCAGAAGCCTCTAGCATTTTTTAGATTGTACAAGTGAGCAATATGGATAGCAGTTAAAAAAAAATCAAGGCTTCAGTCACAGTATGTTTAGAATCTGCAAGTGAAAACAAAATACTTCCAATCTGAACTTCTACCTCACTTTATGCCTGTGTTTACTAGGGCATTGTTATCCCTTATCACTTTTATTGTTCTTTTATCACAGTGGTGTGAAAAATTATAGTCGGAGCAGTGCTCACATTTTTACAAAAATACATTTTATTTCATGCTATGAAGCAGATTGCTAACATTTGCCACTTTTATTATTACTGCTACAAGACTCTGTCCACTCTGGTTAAAGTTGTGTCAGTATTTCTAAGAAAAAATAATTCTTTTTATTTATGTATTTGTTTTCATTCTGTGATTGCTTTAGTTAAGCAGAGGTAACTCTCAGAAGAATTCATGCTAAGTTAAAAAATTAGACAAATAAAACTTAAGCTACAAACATTGCCTGTAAATTTCACACAACAAACACTGGACCTGAACTGGAAGTAAAATTTAGAGGACAGATTCCACAGGGTTTGATAAGGAGGGAACTTTAAACTGAGACTTAACTACTCAAATTCTTGAAACAGAGGTTAATATTACTAGACTCTAGGTTTTAAGAAATCAGATGAACTTTAGGAAGCATACTGTGTGGAAACTGAAGGTGGGTTTTTCTAGCTGCATGAGACACTGCATGGATTGGGACTGAGCTTTATTTCTCCTTGTTGTAGTTTGGAAGGTGTGCTGAAGATTTAATTTTACCAGTGCAAAGACCACCATCCCTGCTTGGGAGCATCATTTAACTTCTTTTTTATTTGTCACAGAAAAGGTAGCCACTCTTTTACTAACACATGTCTCTTTACTGTTAAAACAACTGGGGATTGCAATGCTACAAACACAAACATTTCATCAGTTTAGATTTAAAAATGATTTGTCGTATGTTAGGGATGTAACATAGTGGTAGAGTATGTTCCCAAGAGTGCAAAACAAAACAAAACAAGTAAGAATCTAATTATCCATCTAACTGTCCATGTATATGGCTAGGCATGTGCTAGGGAAAAGGGAACAAAGGACCTAAGACAGTGAGTGGGACTGTCATAGGAAGTCTCCCTTTGCTCTCCTAATATTCTAGTTCCTCTCTTAATTTGCAAACAAATTCCTTAGGCTTTTTTAGGTCCCAAAACAGAGAAAAGTAAAGAGCAGTCAAGGATTTCTTTTAACCCTGGTTCTTTAACTTCCTTCTGACCCTCTGTGTGACTAGTAAGAATAAAAACAGAAACAGGAAAAGGACAAAGCACAAACACCCTCCGCAATCAATGATCCTGTAGTCATGAAAACTTGGGCTGATGTCACCTCCACACAGCTCCTGACACAGCCACCATCAGTCATTTTGATGTCTATTTGATATCTAGTGACAACATGCCCTATACATTGCTTAACAGTACAGGATACTGCATTGCTACCTTGACACAGAGTATCATTCAGAACCAGAATTCTGGAGATGTGGGCACAGCCTCGTCTCCGCCAGGGGTGTGTGATTGGAATCCTTCCCCTGCCTCTACCGCATGGATGGTGCAGTTATTTAATTATTAAACATTTCTTGGGAATCCAAACACATAAGATTGGTCACTGAAAATGTGTAGCACATAAAAGAAATCTTGAGGCCCAGTGATTATTTATAACCGTTGCTGTTCGAAGTCTAAAACAGTAAACATTTCAGAGCATTAGAGGAGAGCCTATAACTGATCAAATAGAACAGTCAGTTGGGGACACTTGCAGCACAAATTCAATTGTTTTCCAAGGCAAAAGGAAGTAATATGGCCTTAGGCTATTTAGGAAAGCACTGTAGCAAATAGAGACAGATAACAGAAGAAATCATCGTGGAAGCATGAAATGCCTTCATTTACACGAAGGAAGGAAAGAAATTCTGTTTGCATTTCCAGCCCACTTCTCTGGAGCTTGCTTGCATCTACACAGAAAACACATTGCATCTGAGATGTGCTTTGCAGATGGGGAGGGGGCTACATTATGCCCTCTCTGCCTTGAGGCTACAAGCTGAACATTTACAAATAGATGCATCTGGGCTGTGTTGGAAGAAGATAAACTCAAAACTGTCCAAAGAGACAGGGAGAAGCCCATCTGTGTATAAAAGCCAGAATTGGGCCGCTTTTGCTTTTGTTGTTGTAAAAATCCATTCTATTCAAATTCCAGCTAATGAAAATGTACATCTGTAAATAAAAAATAAATCAAGGGAATGTATTAATCCTGCAGCTGCTGTCCACTTAACTTTTCTTATAAAAAAATAAGTCAATTTTCTGGGCTGAATGCTCTTGCTATTTAGCAATGTGATGGCAATTTGAGGGGAACAAAATAAGTATTGAAATCTATTTATGTGTAACAACCTTGGCAGTAAAAGCAGTTTTGTGGAGGCTGTATAGTCATTTGCTTTTGTAATTGCATGGATGCTTAAGGTTCAGAGTCTGACCCTAGAAATCCATCACCTGGCTAGATTGCTACTTCATTTGCCCGTGCTATTAATTAATTTGTCATTTTAACCTAGGACTCACGCTAGGCACAGGTCAGCTAGGCTAACTTCCATGATTTATAGTTGGATAATACAAGAAAGGGTTTCTGGCCAAACTTTTATTCCCACTTGTACTTCACGGTGACTAAATGCTTGTCTTTTAAATTGTTAGAATATTTCTATGAGAGAAAGATGTTCACTAAAATTAAGTAAAAATTAATTCATCTCATCTATCATTAGACTTGGAAATGAAGTGGAACTTCCAGGAAAAGGGAAGTAAAATCTCTGAGTTCTTTGAAACAAGCAAAATCTTGGGGACAGTTTTACACTTTAAAGATTGTTTCCTTGGCTGGATGTGGTGGCTCACACCTAAAATCCCAAACGCTCAGGAGGCTGAGGCAGGAAGATTGCTGTGAGCTCAAGGGTAGACTAGGATACAGTTTGAAATCCTGTCTCAAAACACTAATAAAACAGACGAAACAACAACAAAAATACATTTGCCCATAGGTGGTTGAATATTTTGACAGATCCTTTGCCAGACCATGGGATGAAGACAAGGGCAATGTAGTTTAGTAAAAATGACTGTATCCTAGTGAGAGTTCAGGTGGTAGATTGCCTGACTGGAGCACAGTAAAATCAGGTTAAAGGACCAGCATGAAAAAAAACCTTCCAAATCAACAGAACTCAAAAGGGCGTGACTTGAATCATGAGCAAATTATTAATAAGTGGGATTGCTTAATTTCTGTTTTCTTTCCTCCTCCTCTTCCTCTTCCTCCTCTTCTTCCTCTGTCTCCTCCCCCTCCTCTTCCTTCTTTTTCTCCTCCTCCCTCTCTTTCTCCTCCTCCTGTTTTGGTTCTGAGGCTGAACCCAAGCCTTCACACATACTAAGCAAGCACTCTCCCACTGAGATATAGCCCAGGCCTCTTATTTTATTTTTTAATTTGGAGGCTAGGTCTTGCTAAATTGTCCAGGCTGGCCTAGAACTTGTGATTCTCCTGTCTCAGCCATCCGAATAGCTGAGATTACAAGTGAGTACCAAGGTGTCCATGTTTACCTTTTCTTTTTGTATTTTGACAATTTACTGATATGTTACTCTTTGTATTAATAATGCTAACAGATACTTTTAATAGGAAGGAATCTGCGTTTGAACTCTCAGAGAGAAATTGGGGTGGAAATATTGACTATGTCTTTGATTTTTCAAGACACATACTTATGGCTTGTGTAGTTAACTCCATTTGGTTTTGATTAATACTCACTGAACCTGTCAGAGGACTGTGTTAAAGCTCAGTAAGATGTTCATGCCACAAGAGCAATCAGTTTTCATTTCCCTTTTTGTAAATCTTCAAAATAATCAGCAAACCTCTTACTGAAATGGCCCTTATACCTGGCACTTGTAATATTCACGGTTTGAGGAGTTCTGGTGAAATTTTGGAGTGGTTAGAGAAAAGTCATCCCTTAGCATCTCTTAATCCCTTTACTTACAATTTCAGATTTCCCTGTGGACTTTATTTTATAAGGAAATAAACTGATTTTCTTGTGCAGAATTGCAGCCCTGGTTCCTTGCTATTTCAGCTTTCATGGTGGCCATAGCAGAAATGCTTTCTTTCCTGCTGTTAAACCTCATTGTGATCACGATATCCACTGCTCCTCAATACAATGAGATTTATGGCCACATTTTGAGTTCACCTGGTGTGCCCACCATATCCACCAATCCATTTTCATTTCTGTGTCTTTTCATAAGAGGCAAGCAGAGGAAATCAAATAAACTTGCACAATCCCATTTTGCAATCATCAGCTGATTATTCTGCTTGAAGAGTGGCAACCAGACTACAGGAGGTGGCTGGATGAAATCGTGTTTGCTGGATGCGGGTGGATCTTAGGATGTGTTTAGTGGTTTTTTTGTTGCTATTTTGGTAGATTTTATTTGATAACGGTAATTAAATTTTAGATGGGTACCATGGATGACTGATTGCATTATTTTTCCTCATAAGAAAAAATTATTGGTATAAAATAGACTTATGTTTAATTATTTTCTTTTCAAAGATGGGAAAACACCCTCCTGTAAGCAGAGGCTTTCCTCCACCATGCTATGCTCTTAAAATGCTAATGTTGTCGGGCATTCTGAGTTGACTTATGTAGTGAGAACAAAAATTGTGTTAGAGCAGCCTAATTTCTGCTTTTCACTCAGGTCTGCACAAATGAACAAAAATGCAAATTAAGAAAGAAGAAAGCAAATGGAAGACGGTGCCTCTCTAAGCTCTTTGTTATCTCATAGGTCAGGTTACAGGTAATCTGGCTACATGAGGTCAAGTTGTTTATAAGCTCCTTGGCCTCAAATGGGCTATATATGAGAATGCAAGTGAATTTGTCACCTGGCTCCCTCCCATGGTCAGTCTCTTACTGATTAAAGGAAACTCTATATTGAGGGGACAACCCTGTATTTTTGAGTCACATCACTGAGCTATACACTTAGGGAAACAAATTCCAAATTGTATATCTGGGTAGTTCATCTGAGTAAGGAGTGCTAGAGAAAGACAGCTATTATAGGCTTTGCCAATGTACTGTGCAAACCCACACTACTCTCTGGATCTTACAGGTACATATGGAGACAGGCTGATGGTCCCAAGACAGGGGAGCCACAGCATGAATAAAGGTCACCACTTAAAAGAGCAAATTGAAGGGATGGGGGAATGGCTCAGTTGGTAAAGTGCTTTGCAAGTGTGAGGATCTGAGTTTGATCCCCAGAACCCTAAAAATGTCAGCCCTGTTGGGGCATGCTTCTATTCCCAACACTGGGGAAGCAGAGACAGGTGGATTCCTGGAGCTGGCTGGGCAACTATAACCTAATTGGTAAACTCCAGGCCAGTGGGAGACCCTGCTTTTAAAAGCAAGATGGATAACTTTCCTGAAGATGGCATTTAAGGTTGTCCTCAGTATGCACACGTGTACATGCACCCATATTTGCCTGGGCACTCATACACATGAACATATATACACATTCATGATGCATTTTCAATAATTCACTGAAGATAAAGGACTATTATTATGAATTTATCAAACATAACCAACCAAACATAAACCTTAACTGATCATTATTAGTACAAGTGCCTTGATATCTATACAAAAGAGCTAAAATATGAGCAATAATGTGGACATTATAGTAATTAGCAGTAAATCTTGTATTGGCTAGCTTTCTGTTCCCATTATAAAATACTTGAGAGAATATAAAGAGAAGAAGTTTATTTTGGTTCATTGCTTTGGAGATTCCAAATGTCCTTGGTCCTTTGGCTCCACTGTTTGGGCCTGTGGTGAAGTCCGTCATGGCAAGGCTATTTGATGGTATAAGAATCACTGACCTTGTGGTCAGGAAGCAAAAGGCAATGAGAAGGGCGCTAAGGTCCTATAGCCCTCTTCCAGGGCAAGTTTCCAGTTATATAGTTCTCTCACTGGACCTCACTCATTTTCTGTGTTTTTTGGGAGGGTATGTACATGTTTTGTGGGTGTGTATTGGTGAACAATATGTGAATGTGGAGGTCAGAGGTCAACACTGGCTGTCTTCCTTCATTGCTCTCTATCTTATTGTTTTGAGGCAGGTTTTCTCAATAAACCTGGAGTTTATCAATTAGGTCAGGCTGGCTGGCCAATAAGCTCCAGTCATCTGTCTGTCTCTGCCCTGGGTCTTAATGTCAGGATTACATAAAAGACATATTGTATGGAACTTTCAATATTTTCAAATTTAAGTGGTGTTTTAGTCAGGGTTCTCTAGAGGAGCAAAACTGATTCTATCTATCTATCTATCTATCTATCTATCTATCTATCTATCTATCTATCATCTATCTATCTATCTATCTATCTATCTATCTATCTATCTATCTTCTATCTATCATCATCTATCTATACATATAAAGGGAATTTGTTAGACTAGCTTTCAAGATGTGGTCTTAGTTATCCAACAATAGCTGTGTCACACCGGAGAGGCCATGAATCCACTAGTTGCTCAGTACACGAAGTTGGATGTCTCAGCAGTCCCAATCTTGTGCTGAAGGCCTGGGAGATTCATGGAGAGCTGCTGGTCTTCAGTCTACATGGGAAGCTTGAGGAAGCTGGTTCTAGTATCAGTGAAGGAATGCAGCAGCAACCGAGTAGTGAGAGTGGAACCAAGCAGACAAAAAGCAAAAGTTTCCTTCTCTGTCCTTTTATTTGGACTGCCATCAGAAAGTGCTGCCCACATTTAGTGTGGGTCATTCCATTTCAGATAATCTGATCAAGAAAGTCGCTGACAGGAGTGCCCAATAACTTGTGGTTTAGTTGATTCCAGATTCAGTTAAGTCAATGGCAAGATTAGCCATACAAGTGGCCACTGATGCTTCATGAAACCTTGAGGACTCCACATACCCTCTTCTATTCCACACTTGCCATTCTACTAAGAATTTTACTTTCAAATAATGCTGCATTCAAATTACTCTTTGAATAGTGTCTTCCTTCCCTTATTATATAGGCCATGTCATTGTCTGCATGCAATTCTAATTTTTAGTATTTCTTTGGATGAGAGTCTTTTATAACTACCATCAGTCTTCTTTTGGGCCAATGATTTCCAAGTTAATAAACACTGGTTGAATATTTAAGTCAGTTGATCCATGGGCAAAATTTATTGGAACCATAGTATGTTCTAGGCATGACTTAAAGCATCAAACACTCAACAGTGGAAAAAGTTGTTTCTCTTCTCCATTTGCTTATTCTAGAGCAAAAAAAATACAAGAAAGCATCCATGGAATAAGGTAATTTTTAGTACAGAGAGCTAGTGGAGGTGATAGTGGCAAAGAATTCCAGTGAGACTGAAAACCTTGCAAGGCGGCTCATACTTCAGGAGGGTGACTTGTCAGTGTTGTTCTGTCATCAAAAGAAGAGCTTGGTTTAGCCCCTGAGTGCCAGTAATGCAGCCTTGCACTGTCATATCCAGATTTCTCTAAATGTTTAGTCAGTTCAAGTTTTTCAATATGATCATATGAGCTTTTCAAAATTATTTTTCAGTAGTTAAGTAATGAAATGTATAAACCTGTGGCTCTGTAAAAATGTTCTCTCCAAAGTATGCAGCCTGTCTTTCATTGCACATGTAGATTTATGTTGTTTTATTCAATTTTTTGAAATGTT
>NW_008358866.1:6352278-6353635 GCF_000622305.1 Nannospalax galili | reverse complement strand
CCAGGGAGGCCATGAAGACCCCACCAGATGGACTTGAACCAGCGTCCAGGCCACAAAGAGGAGGGTCAACTTTAGTCCACTTCTTGGGCTAATTTTGAAAAAAAAAAAAAAAAAAAAAAAAAAAAAAAGAAGAGCTTGGGTGTTGCGGGTGTCCTGGGGCCCTCCAGGTGGGGATAGAGTAGCACGGAGTCACAACACAGACACCGGGAGTCAGGTGAGAAGGAGGCAGTGTGAGCAGCTGCCGACTCCTTTATTGCGGATATGGGGCTCCCTTATATCCCCCTTCCCGGTGTCCCATTGGTCCATTGATAGGTCGTGTCTGTTCCTCACTGGCTCTCTGTATCAGGCCATTTTCGTGTCAGCTGTCTCTATGTCTTTTGGCAGAACACAGGTTTGCCTCAGCCGGATGTTTTTGGTGCGTTTGCAGCACGCATGCGCTGGTTGTTCAGGCCTCTCTTCCTCCTACGCTTGGGCAGGCAGGCTGTGTTTATTTTGTGAAGCTGTAGATCTCTCTATTTTTGCTTTTTAACACTTTCCTAATGTATATTAGGATCAGTAAAGTGATTTTTGAGAAAATCAGATCTTCTTTCTGTATGGAAGGAATGAAAAATATGGAACAGAAGAGAATATTTTTAGCCTTCAAAGTTTCGTAAGTCTGCCTTAGCTTTAACACGTTGTATTGGTTACTTTTCTGTTGCTGTGATAAAACACCATAACCAAGGAACTTAAAGAAGGAAGAGTTTATTTGGGCTTAGAGCTCCAAAGGGATGAGTCCATCATGGCAGAGAGGCATGGCGGCAAGCCAGGTATGAGGACAGAAGCCAACAGCCAAGCGCTCACAATGGCAAATAGGAAGCAGAGGTGAAAACTGGAGATGGGGCGAGGATATAAAGCCCACCCCAGTTATGTGCTTCCTCCAGCTAAACCATACTTTCTAAAGGTTCCATGACCTTCTGCAAACAGTGCTACCTTATGACCAAGTGTTCAAATACTCAAGCCTATGGAGGACACTTCTCATTTAAACCATCTCATGTGTTATGCAAAATTTAATCACTGAGTTAGATTATTCCTGCATCAAATGTGTGTTTATGGCAGGCTGATGTGTTTCCATAGGTCAGTTCTTGGCATCTACTTAGTGATTTTTCTAATGATTTTCCCAAATGCTTTTAAGTCTTAGTAAAGATAATACATCAAATTCTCATTTGAATCATAGGTCAGTTCTTGGCATCTACTTAGTGATTTTTCTAATGATTTTCCCAAATGCTTTTAAGTCTTAGTAAAGATAATACATCAAATTCTCATTTGAATTTTATTTTTATTTATAATAATAATTAATAATAATAATAATTGTTATTTT
>NW_008358866.1:6349415-6350874 GCF_000622305.1 Nannospalax galili | reverse complement strand
TTCCACCAGTCTGGTACTTTTAATTACTGTGTGTCGTGTAGAAAAATCTTGAGCAAAGACCAGTTGTTCTCAGATAAACCTTACGTAAATATATATTTCTTGACCTGCTAAGTATAATTTGTCAGTAGGTTGTAGGAGTAATATGGTTCCCTCTGGTTTTCAGAACTAGCTAGGCATTATTTATCTCACATTGTCTCACCCCTCCATCATAGTTTTCCCACTTAAAGTGCCCCCATTTACCCCCTTTCTCCCTTAATACCCTTCTCCTATGGTCCTATCTCTCTTGAGCTCCTTCTTTCCCCTTATCCCCTTAGATTCCTTGTATATGCTTCCCTCCCCTCTCCCTTAAACTAACCCAGTTTTTATCCATATCTCCCTTATTAAAGCCTGTTTCCTATTGTTCTTCTCTTTCAGATTCTTTCTTCTCCTTTATCTCCCTGTTTCCTTTCCATTATCCTGGTTCTTGTAGTTATGTTTGGATACATAGTCACTTTTCAGGGTTTGGTTCTAGGATCCACATATGAGGGAGAACATATGTCGATTTTTTTTTCTGAGTTTGTGTTACTTCACTTAGTATAACAGTTTCTAGTTCCATCCACTTACCTGCAAATTTCATGATTTCATCTTTCTTTACTCCTGAGTAGTGTCTCCGCAATAGGATGAGTTCTTTGGGTATATGCAAAGGAGTGGTATAACTGGATCAAATGGTAGGTTCATTTGTAGATTTTTAAGAATTCTCCACACTGCTTTCCATAGGGGTTGAACAAGTTTGCCATGCCACCAGCAGTGGATGAGTGTTCCACTTTCCCCAAATCCTCTCCTACATTTGGTATCATTTGTTCTCTTAATCTTAGCCAGTCTGACTGGGGTAAGATGAAATCTTAAAGTGGTTTTAATCTGCATTTTCCTAATTATTAGTGATGCTGAACATCTTTCAAGATGTTTCATAGCCATCTTTACTTCTTCTTTTGAGATCCCCCTGTTCAGCTCCTTAGTCCATCTTTCAATTGGGTTGCTTCTTGTCTTGATTCTCTATTTTTTTGAGTTTGTATATATTCTGGATATTAAACCTCTGTCAGATGTGTCACTGGTGAAGATTTTCTCCCATTCTGTGGGTTTTCTCTTCGCTGCCCTGGTTGCCTCCTTTGATATACAGAAGCTTTTTAGTTTAATGAGGTCCCATTTGTTAATTCTTGCCCTTGTTTCCTGAGCAATTGATGTCTGGTTTAGAAAAACCTTTCCTATACCTCTATCTTGTAGGTTTTTGGCAAAGTTTTCTTCTAATAGTTTCAGAGTTTCAGGCTTTACATTGAGGTCTTTGAGCCATTTGGAATTGACTTTTGTGCAGGGTGAAAGATAGGGGTTTAGTTTCGTTCTTCTACAAGTGGAGATCCAGTTTTGCCAGCAACCATTTGCTGAACATGCTGTCTTTCCTCCAGTTAATGTTCTTGGCCCCTTT
>NW_008358866.1:6348655-6349251 GCF_000622305.1 Nannospalax galili | reverse complement strand
GAGGTCTTTTGTGCTTCTATATGAATCTTAGGATAGTTTTTTCCAATTCTGTGAAAAGTATCGTGGGGATTTTGATTGGCATTGCATTGAATCTATAAATTACTTTTGGTAGGATGGTCATTTTCACAATATTAATTCTTCCAATCCATGAGCATGGGAGGTCCTTCCATCTTCTCATGTCTTCCTCAATCTCTTTCTTTAGTGATTTAAAATTTTCCTTGTAATGCTCTTTAATGTCTTTGGTCAGGTTTATTCCAATATATATATATTTTTTGCAGCTATTGTGAGGGGAGTGTTTCCATGTGCTCTTTCTCTGATTGCTTTTTATTGGTATATAGAAAGGCTACAACCTTTTTGTCTTTGTTTGTTTCTGCATTGCTGTGACAAAATACTGACCAATACCAACTTGAGGAGGAAAGGGTTTATTCAGCTTACATCTCCCAGGTCGCAGTTCATCAGGGAGCCCGAGGTAGGAATTCAGGGCAGGAACCTGGAAGCAGGAGCTGGGGCATAGGCCATGGAGGAATACTGCTTACAGGCTTGCTCCTTTGGCCCCTGCTCAGCCTGCTTTCTTATGCAACACAGGCCCACCTGCC
>NW_008358866.1:6347694-6348553 GCF_000622305.1 Nannospalax galili | reverse complement strand
CTCCCTCAACTCAGGTGTGTCAAGTTGACACTAAAGCTATCCAGCACACTTTTGTAGGTTAATTTTATAACCTGCCCCTTTACTGAACTTGTTACTACTTTGTAGGAGTTTTCTGGTGGAATTTTTGGCATCTCTTAGACATAATATCATATCATCTGCAAAAAGGGATAATTTAATCTCTTCTTTTTCAATTATTACTCCTTTAATTTCCTGCTCTTGTCTTATTGCTCTTTCAAGAGTTTCAAGCACTATGTTAAAAGAGAAGTGGAGATAGTGGATAGCCTTGTCTGGTTCCTGATTTCAAAGGGAATGCTTCTAGACTGCTAGCCCAGTTAACTAAAATGGGTTTGTTATATATGGCTTTAATTATATTGAAGTATGTTCCCTCCAGTCTAATTCTCTATAGGACTTTGAACATAAATGCATGTTGAATTTTGTCAAAGGCCTTCTCTGCATCTATTGAGATGAACATGTGGTTCTTTTCTTTGAGCCCATTTATATGATTTATGATGTTTATTGACTTACGTATATTGAGCCATGCCTGTATCTCTGGGATAAAGCTGACTTGATCATGGTGGATGGGCTTTTTGATGTGTGTCTGTATGCAGTTTGCAAGTACCTTGTTGAGCATTTTTGCATCTATGCTCACTAAGGATATGGGTCTATAGTTTTCTTTTTTCGTTGGATCTTTACCTGGCTTTGATATTAGAGTGGTGCTGGCTTCATAGAAGGAATTTGGAAGTTCTCCCTCCATTTCTACCTTTTTGAGTATTGGATGTAAATCTATCTGGTCCTGGGCTTTTTTTAGTCGGGAGGTTTTGTATTACTGTTTCAATTTCTTTTTGTGTTATGGCTATGT
>NW_008358866.1:6325751-6346031 GCF_000622305.1 Nannospalax galili | reverse complement strand
GCTCCAAATCTGCTCTGTCAGTGAAAACATTGTAGGCTTTTACTAAGGGCCCCTCAGCCCCGGGTTCAACGAGCACTGCTGCCAGTGGGGCTGTAACACTCAGGGGCTTCTTGTATTTTATGGGCATGTCTTTCTTTAATTTGGGGAAATTTTCTTCCACGATTCTGTTGAAGATCTGGTCCATGCCATTATCTTGGGAGTCTTCTCCTTCCTGTATGCCTATTATTCGTAAGTTTGGTCTTTTTATGGTGTCACGCAATTCCTGTATATTCCATATTTTCATAATCTTTGCTTGAGTGGTCTAGTTTGTCTACTTTATCTTCCAGTCTTGATAATCTGTTTTCCATTTCATTCATTCGATTGGTGAGGCTTTCTCCTGTTGTTTCTAATTGGCTTACTGAGCGTTTCTCTTCCTTCTTCATTTCAGCCTGAGTATTCTTCAATATTTCTAGCTCTTTTCTGCATTCATTCAGAAGTTTATCCCTATCTTCCTTCAGTTCTTTGATTTCTTTGTGTGTTCTTTAAATTCACTGAATTCTTTTATCATGTTTATAATTGTTCTTTTGAGTTCCATGTCCTGCATTATCTCTAGGGGGTTCTCATTGTACTCCTCTATAGGACTATTGGTATTTGGTGGGGATAAGTTATTTTGGTTCTTCATGTTATTACTTTTTCTCTGTGATTTTGACATGTGATTTTCTTTTGTAGTTTCTGATTCTTGTGTGAGACTCAGGCCTTCAAGTTTAGGTCTGCTTCTTTTTGTGAACTTTATGGTCTTTGTGGTTTTCTTTTTGGGCATGCAAGGCTGGTTCCTCTAAGCTTCCATTTCTCTCTTTTGATTTTATATTGGAGTGGCCAGATTGCTTTTTCCTTCAGGAGTTCCCACAGAGTCCCAAGTCAGATGAGGATCAGATGCTCTCAGGTTTTCTCCTAAGATCTGGATCCCCCCAGGAAAGATTTTGGCCTCAGGAATTTGGGGGTTGGCCCTGGCCTGGGAGCCGGGCCCAGGAAAGATGCTGGTTATGAGAGGTGGTCACCATGCCACCTAGAGATGCAAAGGAAGATGGGGGCGGGAGGTGGCTCCAAGGGCCCCTGGGGACTGCACTGAGGAGCTGGGTTGGTCTGGATGCAAAGGACCAGGAAGCAGTGGTGTTCCCACGGTGCCTGTGGCACCAAGACAAGGAGTGGGACAGGTCCCAGGCTAGGAGGGGAGATACTTTGGGGAGACATGAGAGTGAATGAGGCTGGGGGAGTCAAGGGGCAGAGGGCGCGATCTTACCCCTGAGCGAGAGGACTGTGAGTAGTGCAGGCCCAGGGAAGCAGCTTAAAATATTATTTATTATAAGTATTATTGTGTGTATGTGATATATGTGAGTGTGTGTGTGTGTGTGTGTGTGTATGTGTGTGTGTTATAGTGCACACATGATGGTCAGAGGACCACTTTTAGGAATTAGTTTTCTCTTTCCACAGTGAGTTCCGGGGATCACACTCAAGTTACCAAGCTTGTGCAGCAAGCACTTTTGCCCACTGAGTCATGTAACTGACCCTGACTTTTATTTTACTTATTTTTGAGACAGGATCTGGCCTGTTATGAAGCCCAGGCTGTTTTCAAAACTGCAATTCTTCTGCCTCAGACTCCCAAATACTGATATTAAAGGAAAGCAGTATTATAATGGACTTTTCTAACATTTAAGAATAAAGATAATAATTTATTTTGTGCATGTTAACAAGTTATTTCAGTTGCCTATTGATATAATATTTAGTTTATCTTTGAAATATATCTTTTGGCTATTGTAGTATGTACATAATGAAGACATTTTGAATAATTAATTTTTTTCTTTATTCTTTCTACTTTCCAGTACTCATGCTTAAGAAATTACCTGGCTCCAGACATTTTTTTAAACCCACGGACAAGTATGGACAAATCAGAAAGTGAATGACCCTGGAAGCCTCCAAAGCATTTACGTATTCAAGAAATATTTATGGGACATACCAATTGCCAGGTTCTTTTATGGCTACTGTGGACATTGACTGAATGAAGCATTCATTACTCTGTTTTAGAGGTTCTGAGAACTTAGAGAGATGGAACAGTTGTTTCAGAGGAGATAAAGGAAGGCAGTACATGATTGGAATTATGAAAGGAGATGAGTTTTTGAATTTAAAGTCTAAGCTATCTTTGAGTTGGGTAGTTGAATACTGTTTCTCCAAAACAATAGTGAACTCCTGATTTTTGGTACCTGTGATATACCAGGTATCCCTAGTATTTTGAAATAGATGTATCACATTAGTATGATGTCATCAGCTCTAAATCCAGTACAGAGAGTATTGTACTGAGACAAAGAAAACAGCTTAGAAAGGTAGAGAAACAGAAAATGGTATTCGAGGCCACAGGCAAAGGCCTGAGTAATGAAGCTGACTCCCATCACCAAAAGCAAAGAGGCAGTCTTCCCAGAGTCTCAGAGGATGGTCCCACGATGCTTTTACTTAGATTTCTAACCTTCAGAACTGTATGAAAATAAATTCCTCTTGTGTTAAGCCACAGTTAGTGGCACTTTGTTATGGCAGCCCCAAGAAGGTACTACAAATGGTGAGAAGGGAGTCAGGAAGTCGGAAGTAGGATTGCAAGACACAGTAAGAAGGTGAGAATAAGTAGCTGGTGTTGAAGAAGCTGACCAAGAAGAGAACATGACCATTGCTAAGAAGAGCTAAAAGGGTTCACTTGGCAGGGCAGCATGTTGCAACGGCTGCCAGAACAAAATATCACAGACCAGGTGCTCAAATGATGAAAGAACATTTTCTCTATTGTAGACTCTAGAAGTTCCTGACATGTGGCAAGGCTGGTTTCTGATGGGGCTTCTTTTTTAGGCTTATAGATGGCTGGTTTCCCATGATGTTTTCACAACCTCTTCCCTCTAAGCATGTCTGCATTTGCATCTTCTCTCCTTAGAAGGCATCAATAAAATTGTATTAGGGCTTACCAGTACCAACACAACTTTATTTATAAACCTCTCTTTAAATGCTTATATCTAAATACAGTCACATTCTGAGAGGGTAAATTATTATTTCAATGTTCATTTTAGGAGCCACAATTCAGCCTATGAGAGAAAGGAAGAGCATGTTTACATATCAAAGATCCACAAGGGGACAGGGTTACAGGCTTCCCAGCTTTCCTCAGACGTAGTGCACCTTTGTATAAACACATGCTGTACAATGCTTCTTCTGGATAGAAAATGGTGAGACTTTCATTTTTCTAGTACCTAGTACCGTTTCTGGTGGCTGCTCAATAGGAGTGATCTCTGCCATTGTTCAGTTTCCATCTAATTTATTTTACATGTCCATTTCTCCATAGGAAATTACAGGGCACATGTAGGCCTTAGAAAAGAATATCTATGGGAAGGAGTTAAGTAAGTGGAAGTCTACTATATTTGAGTTGATAAACCACCTTCACTGGTGTACTTGATATGGGATAATCATTAATGGAATAACAGCTTTAAGCATTCCAGTATATTTTTGTGAAAAATGCACTGATAAGGGCATATTCCAAAGCCAGATTCTCTAGTACAGTTTTAACTTTTAAGATATGATGAACTAAAGGAAGAAAGTCAATTAGAAAAACAGTTACAAATATTAAGCACATAGAATAGTTACTATTTTTACTTATTAAACATACAATGTAAGACTTAGGATGAAGTTCAGTAGTAGACCACTTACTTAGCATCCACAGGGCCCTAGGTTAGATCCTAGTACTGGGGGAAATGTATAGTATATTGGACTTTCTTTATTCTCTGAAAACATTATTTTTTTGTTCTGTATGAAACGATCAGGAAACTTTCTTCTAGGTCTAGGGTTTTTTTTTGTTTTTTGTTTTTTGTTTTTGGTATAAAAATGAGTACCTCTTTCACAGTGTCAAGTTAGGAGCCATAGCCATGGCCAATGCTGGGACTGTTTGCATATGTTACTATGGATGGAAGTTAACAGAGCCTGGAAGACTACTATTTGGCCAAGACCTTCAAGCTTGTATGTGGTAGGGCTTATAGCGTACATAGTCTAGGCTGCCTGGCTATTGTACTATGAACTGTGGGGAAACCTCACTGGTTGCTAGGATGGTGCCAAGTTGCCCCACTGAAGAAATGGGAAGGAAAATGAAATTGAGGAAACAGAAAATGTACTTCATTAGTGTTTGGCAATTCTTACCACCTTTTCACATTGCTGTCTTGTGTTTTCCAATCAGCTTAAGTTGAGTTGTAGAAGTGCTCATTGTTGGTTGTAATGTACTTAGCTAGTGGAGAGACACAGCCTTTTAGATTTGTAGTCAACTCTTGATATTCAACAGGATGCTATAGTGGTATTTGGAGAGGTTTAAATTCTCTAATAGCAGGAGATTTATTGATTTGTGAAAGACCCTATAGTTCTGTCAAGAGGTTTCTACCTTTGAGCGCATTATCATAGTGTTTCTTTTTCTTTAAACTATGATATTGTTATTAATTCTTTGAGAATTTCAGGCATACATACAATATATTTAGCTCACATTCACCCCTCCCTTTTCTCCCCTTAACTCCTCCCAGATCCAACTTCACCTCTTTTCCTACTCCCAAGTTCATGTCTTCTTTAAATATTTTTTTAAACCTATGGGTCCAATTTGTGTTGCCCATAAACTCATGGGTGTGGGGCCATCCATTGGAGCATTGTCAACCTACCAGGGGCCACATCCTTAAAGAAAACTGACTTTCCCTTCTCCAGAATCCATTAATTGTCAGTAATTCCTCAGCTAGGGGTGGGAGCTCATGAGACTCATTCCTCTCTATACTAGAATGTTGACTGGCTTGATCTTGTGCAAGCAACCACAGGTGGTATGAATTTATGAGTACCACAGTCTTGCTATCTAGAAGATACTCTTCTGTTCTGGTCTGTCTTGACCTCTAGCTCTTACAATCTTTTTGCCTCTTCTAAGATAGTGCCCGAGTCTTGCAGCGAGGGAGTGTAGGGATGCCTTTTATAA
Organism: Nannospalax galili; assembly: GCF_000622305.1. Taxonomy (NCBI): domain Eukaryota; kingdom Metazoa; phylum Chordata; class Mammalia; order Rodentia; family Spalacidae; genus Nannospalax; species Nannospalax galili. The sequence continues at coordinate 6,341,032 of NW_008358866.1, read as the reverse complement.
AATGGACATAATCCAGGCTAATGACATTTAGTTAACCTTGTGTGCTGGATGGCTTTAGTGTCAACTTGACACACCTGGGTTGAGGGAGCCTCAATTGGGGGATTTCCTGTATTGGATTGGCCTGTGGCCATGTCTGAGGGGCATCTTCATGATGAGTGATGTGGGAGGGCCCAGCCCACTGTGAGTGGTGCCACCCCTGGGCAGGTGGGCCTGTGTTGCATAAGAAAGCAGGCTGAGCAGGGGCCAGGGGAGCAAGCCAGTAAGCAGCGTTCCTCCATGGCCTGTGCTCCAGCTCCTGCATCCAGGTTCCTGCCTTGAGTTCCTACCTTGGGCTCCCTGATGAACTGCGACCTGGGTGATAGAAGCTAAATAAACCCTTTCTTCTCCAAGTTGGTAGTGGTCAGAGTATTTTGTCACAGCAATAGAGAAACAAACCAGAACACCTTGGCAAACTCAATGAACCTTGTGCCTTATTATTAGGCATTTCCTGGGAGTCTCAATTTGGCACTCCACCCAAAAAGATAGTGAATGAATCTGGGTATGCTTGACAATTAACATACCAAAGAGCTGAAAGACAGTACACCGTTTCATTGCATACAGTGAAGATTGGAAAGGATGCTTGACTTTGGGTGAATGAGATATTCTAGAACTAGGCATGAAAAGGTAGGATGGTCTGTTAAGATAAGGTTGGCTCCAAACTTGTATTTTCCCAGTGAAGCTGGAGAAATCCATTTGAATAAAAATGTGAGTGAGTCCTGACTCAGGAGCACAGTTCCAGGAGATAGTTTCAAGAGATATTTTTTGGGAAAAGAATGTCCTCTGAGTTTTTTCTCCACTCTTAAAAACTAAATTTAAGAGTCATCTTTTTTGTTCAGATATTTGTAATGTTGGTGTAGTAATACTACATTGTGGTGCTTATTTTCCTCCGTAAATATATATCCAGAAATCTTTCTCAGATGGAGGTAATAAATCAGACCATGAAACCACTACATAAGATGGGAGTATGACACTCTTTTATAACCCCCAAAGTAAACACTACACGGTTGGCAAAACTTTTATCTGGCAGTTCTGTTTTCAAACGATTCTCTAGTTAACGTTTCAATTTTCTAACATACTATATGGCTATCAATATTTACCTCTTTTTAGAACCTTCAATGATGAACTCATCCTGTTTTTATTTCAAAGCATTTGATCCCATACAGAATTACCTGGCCTCTACAGAAGGAAATTATCATACTGTTTAGTTGTCTCTTCAGTTATCATAGGTGCAAACTCAAAAAATTATACAATCCTGTCTTGACTGCCAATCAGTGTGCAACATCATTTTGAGAGAAGTCAAACTACAGGTGTTTGACCTATAAACTTTGGTAAATAAAAGTTACTTATATAAATTCCTTTGATCATTTCAAAATTGGCTCATACATATGTTAATACTTTTTAAAAATTTATTTTTGCTACTACTCAGAAAAATTTACGTGAGCTATTTAAAGTACAAATTAAAACAAACAGTTGTCCTGCTTATGTATCTAAAACCTTTATCTCTTTTTGCCAGTTTTGGGAAGTTCATGTTTCTCATGACAATCCCTGCTTTACCCCAATTACAAGGCATAATTATATTAGCTCATTTATTATTCAGATATTTAATGCATAAACAAAAAGGGATTAAGGATTATCTTCTCAGGAACAAATTACATTTAGTATCTTTTAAAAAACAGCTTGTACTGTAAAATTTTAAAATGTTCCTCTTGCCCCCCCATCATCTGTATCTTAAAAAAGTAAGTTTTATCAAAGCCCATGATTTTATATAAACTATGTTAAGGGCCAACTAATAGCTGGATCTAGTCTCTCATTAGTTGGAACCAAGGTTCTGTGTCAGTGCTTTCTCCTATATGCCTCCTTGGATTGTAGCATGACTGGTAAAGCCATACCAGAAAACAACATCTTGACAAGAGAGACTTTTTCTTGAATTTCAACTACATATAAATAGCCATATTATTGGTTTGCCTTCTCACAGTGCTGTCCTGCCTGTGTCATCTTCTCTGGAAAATTGCCCAAGGTCACATCATGCTGAGCAGCATAGCATACCCTGGCTAGTCCACTGGCTGTAGCCAGCCCACCATCCATGACTAGCCTATCACCTGTGACCACCTCAATGGACATACTTCTTCATTTATAAAACCAAGAAACAGGAACTGTAGGGATAACTTTTATAAAAAGGACATAACCCAGATTAGTGACTTTTAGCTAACCTTAGAAAACTCAATGAATCTTGTGTCTTGTGACCTGGCATTCCTGGGAGCATCAATTTGATACTCCACTCCAAAAGATAATGAATGAATGTGGCTATGCTTGAGAATTTATACACTAAAGTGTTGAAAGACATTGTACACAGTGAAGATTGGGAAGGATGTTTGACCATGGGTAAATGAGATATTCTAGGATTAGGGATGAATTAAGATAGGGGTAGATCCAAACTTGTACTCCCCTAATGTAGCTGGAGAAATCAGTTTGAAAAAAATGTGAGTGAGGCCTGACTTAGGAGCACAGTTCCAGGAGACAAATGGTTCAAGAACTATCTGGGGAACAAGTGTCTGAGTTTCTGCCCACTCTTAAGAACTAAATTTAAGGAGCTGGAGAGATGGCTCAGCTGTTAAGAACATTGGTTGGTTCTGCAGAAGACCCAGGTTCAAATCCCAGCACCCACATGGCAGCTAACAACTGCCTGTAACTCCAGTTCCAGGGGATCTGACAGCCTCTTTTGTCCTCCGTGGGCATTACACGACATGGGTGCACTTACCTACATGCAGGCAACACACGCACACACATAAAATAAAATAAATAAATATAAAAGAACTAAATTTAAGAGTCAGGCTTTTTTGTTCAGGTATTTGTAAAGTTGGCATAATAACAGCAAGGGAGTGTGGTATAGAGGTCTCATTTGTGACTGAGAAGTCCATAGGCCCTATCTCTGCACTTTGACCAGTTAAGAGTTTCTGCATTAACTGCTGTCCAGTACACAATCTTCTTTGATATGGTCTGAGAGATACACTAATCTATGGGTAGAGAGATACAAATTTAGAGAGCAGATACTATGCAGGATAATCATAGTAGATTCACCCTGGGGTTGATGAGCTCCCTAAGAGTTCTTGGCTAGATTTATAGAACCAGGTATGTATTTCTTCCTGAGGGGTAGACCATAGTGTTTCTTACTATGTGGTGCTCAGAATTATCTAGAAGCTTGTTAAAAATGTCATTTTCCTGAACGTATACCAAATGTACTAAATCAGTATCTGCAAAGTTTTTCAAATACTTTGATTTGTATCAATACTATAATTTGAGAACTACTAAACATATTCTTCAAGTTTTCATCTTAACAAATTGAAGAATTGTGGTAAATCAGATTTTGGGCTTGTTCTCAAACAGATACAGTTATGAATGTAATGTATAAAAGCTCCTGGTTTTAATGACTGTGTGTGAGCCGCAGGAGCAGCAGGAAAGACATGGGAAGAGTGCCTTACCTGTCTTTGTTCTTTTCTATCTCTTTCCTTGCACTGGTAAAGGATGACACCAACCATAAAATAATAAGAAGAAAAATCAAAAGACTTTTACAGATAGTTCTTTCTTCTCTCTAGTAATTGGCCATGTCACCGCTGCCTCCTCTAAAAATTAAATGGATAGCATGTGTGTTCTTTTAAATTCTGTTTTCAGTGGATTAAAATTTCTTCATTAAATTAATATCTATTCCCTTTTAGATTACTTTATAGTGAGACAATACATATAGTAGGGCAAATTTCTCTCTTCTTCTACAGTGTCAGTTTTCACTCTCCTGTAAAAGTTCTAGAACCAACTTTTCTTTTTTAAAGATATTATTTTTTACTTATGTGAATTTGCATGTGTGTGTGTGTGTGTGTGTGTGTGTGTGTGTGTGTGTGTGTGTGTATTCCATGTCTGTGCAGGTGCCCATGAAGGCCAGAAGAGAGCACCCAGTCCCCTGGAGCTGGAGTTTTAGGTGGTAGTAAGCCACCTGATGTGGGTGCTGAGAACCAAACTTTGGTCCTCTGGAAGAGCAGCCTGCACTCTTAACTGGTAAGCCATCCCTCCAGCTCCGTGAACTAACTTTTCTGATTCTATGATATTTTGATTGGAGACACATAAAGTATATAAATCAAGTTGTGGAGAATCCTTATTTAGTTCTTCTTAATTGTTTTCACTAAAGTTTTATAACTCACCATTTGTGAAGTCTTATAGCTTTGTATTGTTTTATAAACATTTTCTAATTCTCTGCTACAGTACTGGATAGATGAGACTGTGTATTCAGAATATCACATGCAGAGCTACAAATACCCATCTGTTCCTTATAGGTGATAATAATTTTGTTTACTGAGCTAAACTCATGCCTGCTATCTTCATAGTACAGTTCTAGTTTTCTAAGAATGCACAATTTGTGAGGAGACATTAAGACCGTTCAGGAATTTTACTCCTTATCAAGTGTTTTGGTGCAGAGTAAGTGTCAGATTTAGCTTATTGTGTCCAAGGAACAGCGAACAGCGTGGAGTTGTATTGCTAAGGCATTGCAGCAACTCTGTGTCACTGCCTGTCTCTTGTATTCTGATTCAGTCTGGCTGTGTGCCACTCTAGCTTCTGTTTAGTCTGAGATCCAGTATCTTCCCGTTACTTCTGCACATGGCTCTGAGCAGTTCTTTGGCTCCTAGTTTCTTAAATCTTCTACACCTATAGGTTGCTGTTTAAAGCGCAGACCTGAATAATGTCTGGTGTTCCTGTGGTGGTGGGAGAGGACACTTTGAAATGTTTTCTGATTTCGTATGTCTGAGGTCTGGTGGGAAAAAAATAGGAAGGTGTCTCAGAACTAACTAGTCTTGTCTCTGGAAGCCAGTGACTTCTAACTCTTAAAGTATAAGTCACTGAAACACTGCCATTTCATAAAAATACTTTCTATATATTACATTAAATCATTCATATAATGTATCATATTTGAAGACTGAAACATTAAAAGTGAAAGCAAAGTTAGGGTGTTTACATTGTTAGTATATAGATCTAATTGTTTAGGGAAAACAAGTTGTTTCTAAAATGTTTCAAAATGAGGCTGACAGGGACATTCCTTGAGACATATGAAAGACAGAAAATTGGCTGGTAGGTAATTCCTAGATATAACTCAATATAATAATATCTAGGTTCTTTAAAAAGTTTTGAAACATAAGCATATAATTATTTGAAAAATGAGGTACTACTTCTTTTACAATTTTTCTTCTAAGAAAATTACTTTTTTCATGTGCTTGATAAATAAAAGAAATAGAGGACAGTTTTAGAGGGTTTTAAAGTGTTGTATACATTAAATGAAACTTTTTTTCATTTCTTTTATTCAGGAGACAGCCATATTCCAATTCCTTTCACTTTTTTTGTATAGCATTGTTTGGTTTGAAAGGTTTCAGGTTGAAAATCTATAGGCAATGAAAAGAAAATACCACTGGGGTGATCTGAATTGCTTGAGGCTGGCATTCTGTAATTTTCGGAAACATAACATCCAAGTGAATGACAGTGTAGCTAAAGGGTCCTTTTGGGGGGATTCTGACTGAGTAATTAAGAAAAAGAATTGGGTAGCTACATAACTTTGACAATGCACTAACTTTTAAAGGTCTTTATGATTCTTAAAATTCTCATAATATTGGCAGTTTAAAAATACCAGTGGAACAGCACAAAGTTTTGTACTTTTAAAACTATTTCGAAGGATTAACCATCACTAAAGGCCTTTAGAAAATGCCATATAGAAACCTACCACTATCAAAGCTTCTTAAAGTATATATATATATATGTACATTATAAAAGATTCAAAGGCATTATAACAGGGGACATTATCTCTACTAGATACTATAGGCTAACAAAGTAAAAGCCCAATGCCAGAGATGAATGCCTTCTTTTGCAGCTCTTGACCATGGATCCCATTGACCATTGCCCCCTGCTGAAGCCCCCCCCATCTCTTCATGTTATACATGCTATTGGAAGAAAAAAATTGTTAATCTTACTCAGCTGTGAATCCTGTGCGCTTCAATAATGACTGGCCTGGCAGGATATAACCTTTGGTGCAATGCTGGCATGAATATTATGGAAATAACCAATCACTTTCTACTTGTATTTAAGGTCTGCCACATAAGACAGAGCCCATAGCTGACATTAATATTAGGCCTAAGAGCATGAGGCTAGACAGCTCACAGACTAGTATTAGGGGATCACCAAATATGATTATTCGCTAAATAGATATACTATTAAAGTGACTCCTTATGATTTATGGTTATAGATATAATATAAATTAATGCATTTCTCAGCTCTCACCAGAGAAGTTTCCTTATGGAGCAGATGGTGATTAACACAGAAACCCACAACCAGCCAATGTGCAGAGATTAGGAGACTGAAGAGTGATTATGCCTGAATTGGATATCCATATCAAACTTCTGCCTCCAAAGGTTCAGGGATCACTGTGGAAAAGGTGGCAGAAAGACTATAAGAGCTAGAGGTGGCAGATGACCACAAGGAAACAGCTTTCTAGACATTATATTAAGTTAAAAGAGGAGCCCAAGGCTTATTGAACTTGTTTGGACTATAAACAAGCTGAGATACTGTTAAAGGACCTCATTACATAAGATTAACTTGGGTTACAAGGTTAGGTAAAAGTCAGTCCCACAAGTGTCAAAAGAAAAGGATGGATTCCTAGTCAGGAAGGACAAAGTGTGTGACAAAAAGAAAGAAATTGTCTTCTATTCATAGCTCAGCTCTTGTGAGCATTTTAAAGGGTATTTTGGTATTTGATTAATATATAATTTGGCAAATTTGAGTAAAGCAGATGCCCTTCTGTAGTATGAATGGATTTCTATTAGTTGAAGGTCTGAATGGAACGAAAAGACTGTCTCCCAGAGGAAACACTCTAGCAGATTATCTTTTGGCTTCATCTGTACCCTCATCTCCCTTTGGTTGCCAGATGACTGATCCACACTGTAAATTTGGGACTTACCAGACTCTTTAATCCCATGAACTATTTTTTTTTGTAATCAGTCTCTTTATGTAAATACATACTCTTTTGGTTCTGTTTGTATGAAGAACTATGAGTAATATCAATACAATTGAAAATAAAGTTTTCACAGTATATAATACTAATATAATCAAAACATACATGGGAAGAATGGGTAATGAGTGTATGGTAAGGGTTAGGGTGGTAGAGCTGAATTTTTATCATCATAGATACAGGTAATGGTGAAAGTTGAAAATATAAAAAATGAGTATAAGCATATTGTTAAAATTATGAACATAATTATAAAAAGAAAGCTAAAGTACTTTGTATGTTAGGAAAAGCTACCTTTAACCCTGTGTCCTGTTCAAAGTACATGAAAACTAATTTTATATAAAAATTAACAACAAATAATTATTAAGATCAACCCTTCTACAAAGTTATTGTAATATAAAAGAGAGCAGAAAGCAGAATAAAATCTGGACAATGAGAAGATGCCAAAAAAAGAGCTCCCTGCAGAACAGACCAAAGCTGAAATCTTCTATTTAAGATAAGATTAAAAAGGCACTAATAAGCAAGATGAAAAGTGACACAAATCATAATTACAGTAATTCAAGTATGAAGTGACAAAGCTCAGGAAAATAAGCAGAAAATCAGAATTTAAAAATGAGGGTCAAATTGGAAGGAACACAAATGAACAAATATAATACACCATGCCTTTAGAGAAATGTGAGAAAAATGAACTGAACTTTAGATGTCAAAAACAAATTAGAAAAAATATTTTAAAAATCAAGAGAACTTTCTTGTCAATAAATGTTGAAAAGTAGCAAGGAAAATCCCATATATAGATTCTAAAATGTTAAAATACCTTAACAAAATCAAGAAGACTAAAACAAATTCTAGAAACTGTAACTCAAGAAAGTGTATCTGAAATAAATAAAATATTGAAGTTATATGATAGCAAACAGCAAATGTGAGTATTTTACCTGCAACTGCTGAAATAAACATATGTTCTCATAATATAACTGGGCTTCAAAAAACAGCAAAAACTCCTTTGAGCAAATGACTTCTAAAAGAATGAAAAGAGGGCTAGACCTTAAGATAATGATGCTTTATGCTAAGAAAAGTGGAATTATATGTAGGATACCCGTCCCCCAAAAAACCATGAACCAATGGTTTTATATCTCCTCAAAATAATTCAAAGTATAAAAGGTACAGACAGTATTTTATTGGAATACAATAATTATATTAGTCTCTTGAATCCTTCTTGAGAATATCTAATGGAAAAAAGCTCCAGAAACTGAAAATATCCTTTGAGACAACAGAGAGATGGTGGTGAGCACCGTGAAATGAGCATTTGAATCAGAGCCTCTCTTTCATGTCAGTGTCTTCTTCCATGAAGAACTTGGAATGACAATATGTGAAGAGGAGAAATAGCTTCCCCTTACTTGCATTTCCCACTGCCTTCTGAGCACAGTGAGAAGTACCTGTGATGTCAGATGTTCAAGTGGAAGTTCAGTTGGATGAACAGGGACTCAGTAGAACAAAATCATCATTTCTCTTTCAGACAGTCTTTGATGTTTTCCACTGCATCCTATTCATGAATTCTAGGTGACTCTCAAATCTGCCCTAAGAACCTCACTGCCCTTTCAGTTTCCAGATGCATTGTGAAGCTCTTCGGGGGTCTTATCTTCATGCTGCCATCAGACAGACTCTTTTCTAAATGTATATTCATGCATTATGACACTACCATCGACACTCTTAAGTAGTCCAGGTGAGATATCAGAGAGACATTTGAAAGGGTTGCTAAAGGTAAGAGATATTATGATATACATAAGAAGGGAATGCTCCCTTGATCCGCAGGATCGAAGTTCTATCAGAAGCCAGCTAAACCATGAATGCATTCCTACACTTAAAATTCAGAAGTTAATCCATGAAAAATTGTAAAAATGAGAAAATGGGATGGGAAAAATTGATTGTAAACTTTGTTCAAAAACAATAGTAGCTGTGTGAACCAGATTATACAGTACAGAGGGACAATGCTCAATACCCCCATTTTCATTCATTCATTCATTCATTCATTCTCTCTCTCTCTCTCTCTCTCTCTCTCTCTGTGTCTCTCTGTCTTTGTCTTTCTCTGCAAGGAATGAATGTATTGGAATAATGAAACAACTCTAGCAATATGAACTACTGTGATAGAGTGGAACTTGTCTATTTACATCCCCCATGAAGGATTTTCAATTTTTTTGCCCAATGTATCATCAAATCCTGCACATTGCTTAAAGGCTAAGATTGTACCACTTTACTCTAGGCCCTGCTGCCAAGGGACAAAGACCCATGGTTCCTGAAAAGCAAATTAATCACTTAAAGCTGTTAAACTGGAATAATGAGCATGAAACCACACAACCATCTATGCCAATCTATTGAAAACAGCAAGTGGGCAATTTTTTTGGCATTGCACTGAAGCCCTTAAATGATGAAGTAAAAGGAATGGAGGATTGATTTCAGGATAATGGTCATTTTGAAAGGAAGTGCTGTAAGAATTTTAAACATGGAGGAAAAATAGGGTTTCAGGGACATAAGAAATACATTGTGTACTATATAAGAGATTCAGAGTTCTAAATGTGACTGTCATCGGATTCTTACAAATCCTACTTGCATCTTTGATTAAAAATACTTTTTCAAAATTAGAGGTACACAAAAAATTGCCATAAATAATATTTGACTTTGAGTTTTGTTGCAAAGTTTGAAACTTATAAAATAGCTTTAATTTTACATATTCTGATTTTTAAATTTAAAAGTAATACAGTCTTTTTTTTTTGAAAAAAGGTGTCAAGCATTAATAGTGGAATTTTATATAACATGAAAAGATACAAAGAAATTGCCAGCAATAGTGGCCTCACAATGTTAATTAAATAAAGTGTGCTTTCTAAGGAACACTTAGGGACACAGAATGACAGTGCTTAAAAGCTTATTAACTTTTTAATTTTAGGTTGTAAGCCTGAGCCTTTAATGACTAAGCTATCCCTCTAGCCCTGGAAACTCAATCATAAAAAAAAAGCCCTCAAAAAACAAACAAAAAACTCCCCCAAATCCAGCAGATGACTGGGGAGATGGGTAGGAGGACTCAACCTTAGCTGAGGAAATATTGGCAGCTGATCACTGCTGCATGAGGGAGTGTTGGTCTTCTTTAAGGTAGTGATGCTAGATAGGCTAACCAGTCTCCACTGGATGAACTCACATGGAGGTACATCTGGGTACACAAACTTGACTAGATAGGCCTTAACATACATGACATAATGCATGGGGGAGGGACTGTGAATGGGGTAGGGGATATAAAGATGATTAAGATGTTTTGTATGAAATGAACTGAACAAAAATTCAATAAAAATATACATTGAAAAAATATAGGGGATGGAGAGATGGCTCAGCAGTTAAGAGCACTGGCTGCTCTTGCAGAAGACCTGAGTTCAGTTCCTAGCACCTACATTGTTGGGAAACCCTGCTGTTAGGGTTGTAGTTCTCCATGTCCGGATAGCCCTGAGGGGCTCGGTGCCAAATGGAAGGACTCCCCTTTTCAGCAGGGGGCCTCCTGCTCTCTTCCTGGCTCACCTGGAAAGTGCCACCAAGCACGGATGCCTGACCTTTTCTGGAACATGACCTTTGGCATAGTTACCTGGAGTAAAAACAACCCCCAGGTTTTTTCTATATGATAATCAGGCATTGCCTGATAGTCTGGAAGATAGGAGCCCACTGCCACATGTAAATAAAGCACACTATGATCACCTATCAACTGAGGCTTTTGTTACTGCCTCCACACTATAAATTCTCTAGTTCTCCCACTGAATAAATGGAGCTGTTTCACTATGTCTGGGGCTGTATCACTGCTGTTTCACTGCGCCTGGGACCAGCTTCCCCGGAAAGGCTTTCTTCCATCAGTGCTCACTGGCCGTCCTGACCCCGTTCGCCGCTTCTGCTCTCCCTGCCCTCGTGGGCGGGTGGCCAACGACCTGCGAAGAGAGGGAGAGACCCCTGCAGCTGGCGCCCGACTGTGCGGCTCCTGGAACACGCAGAGTCTGTGAATATCCCTCCCATCAGGAGGGCAATGGCAGTGTTGCCTTTAAGCCATCCCACCTTTGCAGATCAGAAATCTCTTTTTCCTATCACCTCCCATCAGGAGGATAAAGGCAGCTTTGCCTCTAAGCTGCCCCACCCTTGGGGATTGGCAGTCTCTCCTCTTTTTCCGCCTTTTATTTTCGGTCTGAGTCTTCGCGTGGGACCGTTAAAGACAAAGGAGCAACTGAGGCTTTCTGGTCAAGGCTACACCCTGATGTTAGCTGAAGGCTCTTAGTCCTCTTAACGGACCCCGACTTCCCACACGGGTGTAGACAAGACCCCCTATTTATACATCTTTCTAATGCAAAAACCAGGTAATGCAACGACCAGTTAAATGCTCTTAGAGCGGTCGCTGATCTCTTAAACTTGCAGGCAGGCTTGTGCTGTGGCCTGAGTGGAATCACCTGGGATTTTGATCCCAGGCATGTTCCCTTAGAAATCAGCATTTCACCCCACTTTCCTTTTCTATCTTAACACCCCTACAAACAAAAATCCCCAAAGTTCTAAGGGATCTTTATATAAGCCTTAAAGTTAACTTCTAAAATAAACTTCCCTAATCTGTTTTGTTATCTTGCCCCTGGGGTACTTAAGCTGAAGCTAAACCAGTTAGGTGAGAATTTAAATTAACTAGCCCTTGTGGAGCACTTAAAAATTCAAGGTGGCTTGCGCCATACAAACAAACAAACAAACAAAACAATTTTAAAGCCATTTTTCTCCCGTAAACCTTCTCTTGGGGAAGGGGCTCATCAGAGGACCACCCCATCTCTCTCTCTTTGCTTTATCTCGGTTATAGCCTTCGCGAGAGTCTGGATAAGGTTTGTGGGCAACTGAAGCCTCTTGGTCAGGGCGACTCCCTGATAGTGGCTGAAGGCCCCCTGCCCTCTTTCCAGACCCCGACAGCCCAACAGGATGTAGGCAGTAACCTTTACAACTATCATAAAAATCTGGTAACGCAGCAACCAGTTAAAAGTCACAAGGACAGTTGCCAGTCCCTTAAATCTGCGGCTAGGCTTGTGTTCATCAGAATGTTTCAATCCCCTGGTGGCAGACTTCCCCAGGAACATTGAACGCCACTGAAAACACTTCTTTTCCTTTCTATAATGGGTAATTCAGCATCACGCCAAAAAACCCTCCAAATTCGCTCCCTTAGAGCCCTACTTAAATCAAGAGGACTTAAGATTTCCGAAAAGGAAAGCTCAAAATTTTGGAATGAAGTATTTCAATTTGGACCCTGGATGCTGTCAGCAGACATTTCTGATCCAGAGGTCTGGACCAACATTGCCTATCTGGCTTATAAAAAGGAAATCCAGGAAAGACACCATTTGCCCCTTTCCTTTCTCCCCATAATAGCAGCCATTCAACAATGCTTAGGAAACCCACCTAAGACTGAGGAAAACTTACTAGCACCAGGGAATAATAAAGGGGAGGGTTCAAACAATGAAAAAGACTCTAAAGATTTCCCAACAGCAGATTCGACAGCCCTAAAGAATAAGGGGAGGGTTCAAACAATGAAGAAGACCCTAAATATTTCCCAACAGCAGATTCGACAGTCCTAAAAAATAAAAAAGACCCTAAAGATTTCCCAACAGCAGATTTGACAGCCCTAAAAATAATGAAAAAAATCCTGAAGATTGCCCAGTAACAGATTCAACAGCTCCAAAAATAAAAATTGACCAAGTCAGACAAAATCCACCCATCAACAAAAATAACCTCTACCCCCCTCTTCCCCCCTGTGAATCCTCATGGACTGGTTTAACAAACCCAGATGTTAAAACCCAGACTTCAAAAACTCCCAAAGATCCCCAGATAAATCTCCCTCCCCCTTCACCACTGCTGCTGCCACCGCCTGTGGCACCACACCCCACAGCCATTGAACAGCTCTGTAATCTCAGGGATAATGGGAGTTGCCGCCCCCAGAATCTCCAGACACAATGGCCTCAGGACCCAAAAACCCCACCGGTAGAAGCTTTTCCTGTTAACCTACAAATAACAAGGCAACGTCCACTGGCTTGGTACCCACTCCCAGCACAAGGGAACGTCCACTGGCTTGGCAACCACTCCCAGCAGCAGACTTAACAGAGCTGCGCAAAGCTGTTTGTGAGGATGGGATCCATGCTCCATGGACAAAATCAATACTACAAACATTTAATACTAACCTGCTAACCCCCCAGGACTGGAGAGATATCTGTAGATCTACCCTCCCCAGTCCACTATTTGTACAATGGGAGGCTTTATTTAGAGATAAATGCCTGATGCAGGTTAAAAAAAATGACACACATAATCAACAGCTCAGACCACAAGGGCAAGATCCACCACCTGGATTCATAGATTGGAACTATGACCAGCTTTTTGGCCAGGGCAACTTTTCCACAGGAATCCAGCAGGCTGTGATTCCTGCTGGCTGTTTTGAGCAGGTCCGCTTATGTGCATTACAGGCCTGGGACTGCCTAACCCCCTTGTCCACTGGGCCTGGAGAGACTTCTTCATTAACCTTCTTAAAACAAAAACCAACTGAAACCCTCCCAGACTTTATACTAAGAGTGCAGGCCAGTTTAGATAAAAAAATAACAGATCCTACAGCCAAAGCAATGCTTTTAAACAACGCTGTCTGGGAAGGGATGACCCCTGAGCACAGACAAGCATGCCAGGGACTAAAAAATAACCCTAATACTATGTTCTGGAGATTTTTTTTTTACATGCGAATCACTAGATTTAATATATCACTGAATACAAACAAGTAAAAAAAGTCATACAGCAATCTTAATACATGCAGCAACAGCTATGAAAAATGTGCTTATCACGAGCCCTAAAGACACAAATTGAACTTATATTCACATAATAAAACCATGTATGTTGAAACTATAATGAACTTCATTCTCGATAGAAAAAAGTTCACTATTTCCTCTAACATCCAGAACAAGACAACAGCGTCATTTGTCCCTACTTCATTCAATACAGTCTGTGAAGTATTGTTTTAGTGCAAAGGTGAGAGAAAAGAATTAAAGGAATATGTGGGAAAGGAAGAGTTCAAACTATCCCCATTTTTCAGACAATTCTGTAATTTGCATTAAGACCTGAAAGACTCCACAAGAATACTGTCACATATCATGACCTCTCAGCAAATTAGCAGAATGCAAAGTCAACATGCAAAAATCAGTAGCTTTCCAGCAAATAAATATGGAACACACTGAAAAAAAGACAAGAAAAATAGCACAATTCACAATACATTGAATAAAAAAAGAAAAAATGTATATATTAGCACAAACTTAACCAAATAGACAAAAGACTGCCAACTACAAAGTGCCAAGAAAAGACAGTGTAGAAGACATCACAAAATGAACAGGCCCCCCAGTGTTCATGAATCAGTGCAGTAACTACTGTTGCAATGGTCATATTAAGTAAAGCAACTTGCAAATTCAAAGCAATGTTCATCAAAATATCAGTGATAGTCTTCACAGAAACTGAAGAACTAAATCTTAAAATTCACATGTCAACATGAAATCTTCAAGTAGCCAAAGCTATACTGAGCAAAAGGAGCAGTGCTGGAGATATCACAATATCTGGTTCCAAACTGCACCAGAGACATAATATCAGAGGGAATATGATGATGGCAAAATCCAACATATTCAACCAATGGATTAAATACAGTACAATACAGTACAATACAATACAATGCAATACAATACAGTACAGTACAGTACAATACCTACAAATAGGCCCATGTAGTTACAGGTATTTTCTTTTAACAAAAGTGCCAGAAGTTTGCACTAGAAAAAACACATCATGGGCTGGAGAGTTGGCTCAGCAGTTAAGAGCACTGACTGCTCTTGCAGAGGAACCAGGCTCAATTCTCATCACCCACATGGTGGCTACGAACTGTCCTTAACTCCAGAACCAGGGGACTCTCAAGCCCTCTGTGAGTAGTGCACGACACGGGTGCACTCACATACATGCAGCCAATATACTCATACACATAACATAAAAATAATAAACAAAATATTTTTTATCAGTGATTTGATTTTTAATGTTATAATGCACAATTTTGAAATTTACACTCAAAGAAAAGAATTTGAATCAATATGCTAAATTTCTTCATATGATAAAATGGTGATACTACTGCATGATTAGTCTTTCATCTTCTCTAACA
>NW_008358866.1:6318013-6320267 GCF_000622305.1 Nannospalax galili | reverse complement strand
ATGTGTCTTTGTGGTTTACTTTTTGGGTATGAAGAGCTGGTTCATCTAAGCTTCTGGTTCTATCTTTTGATTTTAAATTGTTGTGGCCAGATTGATTTTGTCTTCAGGAGTTCCACGGTGGCCCAATTCCAATGTGGGTCAGAAGTCTTCAGACTTTCTCTTTAGGTTTGGAATCTTCTAAGAATGATGTTGGCCTCAGGAACTTGGGTTTTGGACTGACCTGAGATCCTGGCCATGGCCGTGTCACGTAGGGATGCAAAGGCAGATGGGGTGGGAATAAGCCCCAAGATTTCCTAGGGAGTGGATTGAGTAGCTGGGTTGTACTGGATGCAAAGGATCAGGAGAGGCAAGGTAAGCCTCGGAGCCCCAGAAAGAGGCTGGCGGGTGTTGCAGGACAGGGAAGCAGAGAGATGTGAGGGCAGGGCTGGGTCCAGAGGAAGTGCTCCTGTCCGGGTGAAAAGGGTCAGGAAGCAGCACTGGCTCCCCAGGTGTCTGGGGCCCCAAGACTAGGAATGGCACAGGGACCATGCTAGGAGTAGAGAACAGCAGGGGAGATGGAAGGGTGAACGTGGCTGGGGGAGTCAAGGCGCACAGGGCTGCGTGATAGACTTACCCCAAGTGAGGCCTGGGGGCCAGAGAGCGGTCCAGGTGAATGAGCCCGTGGTGCAGGTCGAGGAAGCAGGGAGAGGTGAGGGTGGGGCCAGGTCCCCCCAAAGCAGTGCTCCTGGGGCCCAAGGAAGGCACCAAGCTGGCCTGGGTGAAAAGGATCAGGAAGTAGCACCACTTCCCCAGGTGTCTGGGGACCCAAGACCAGGAATGGCGCAGGGCCCAAACCAGGAGCAGAGAACAGCGGGGGAGATGGAAGAGCGAATGAGGCCGGGGGAATCAAGGCGCGGGGGGCTCCGCGATAGACCCTCCCCGAGAGGCCTGAGGATAGTGGAGCAGGCCAAGAGAGTTAGCCGGTGGTGCAGGTCCGGGGAAGCAGAGAGAGGTGAGGGTGGGGCCGGGTCCAGAGGCGGTGCTCCTGAAGCCCAAGGAAGCTGTTCTGGAGATTTTATGTCAGAGAAACATTTCAAGGAAAAAATCAGGTAATCGGAACCGCAGACTGTCTGCTAGTGGGCTGTCAAAAACCCATAGAAATCATAATATACCCAAATGCTAGCATGTATGGAACTAATGAATATGTTTGCTTCCCTTTTCAACAAAAAGATCCATCATGCCTCAAAGAAGTTGATACCTATGGGGGCTGCCGCTATTTCAATCCCTGTAGGTTGGAACAAGGATACACTGGGGGATATCAGGGCATAACAGGACAGAGAAGACTCATCTACCTAAAGGATAATAAGTATCTCTATGGGAACCATGACTATTCCCTAATATATATTGCAGATCCATTGGACGATTGCTGGCGTATTGGAGTAATAGGAAATTTCTACTCAGGTCCATTCTCTAGGTACCGTACAGCTGACTTTCATATCTCTTGACAGCTTGTACCTGTGGCTAAGTCTGTGCTAACTCATCATAATATTATTCTACAGGAAAAACAAACAGAGGACCAGATAAGATCAACTATGTCCTGGAGCAAATACATTCAATATGTTGCTAACTTTCTTCCCTTCACCACCCACCCCAATGCCTCTAACTGCTTCTTTTGTGCATCCAGCAATAGACCTTTACTGACAGCAGTACCAGTTAATACCACCCTTCTTTACCCAAAAACAAAAAAAGATTTCACTGGCTCTCATCTAATGGATATTCCCTTATTCGAACAACTGGCTAATTATCCTTGCATTTCCAGCAAGAGTAAGCCTACTCATTACAAATGCCTCACTAACATTACTCTCTCCAGGATAGCATGTGTCGCCCCTCCTCTTTTCCTATGGTGCAAAGGAAAAGCCCAACACTGTGTTAACTCCTCTTTGTCTACCTTTTGTATACCAGTAATGATTACACCCCAGGTGTACCTACTCGAGAAAGAGGAAGATGCCATCCTCCTTCACAGCCTCCAGCGGAGAGAAATCTTCATCCCTTTGCTAGTAGGGCTCGGACTTGCCCTCTCCCTGGGTGCTGGAGGCACTGCGACTGCTGCTATTGTACAAACCCCTCACATGGCAGGAGACTTTCGAGACAAGCTGGACCAGGCAATGGCATCCACGACTGACAGCCTTGAATCTCTCCAATGACAAATGAACTCTCTTGCTGGGGTTGTGCTCCAAAACAGAAGAGCACTGGACTTAGTAACTGCTGAACATGG
>NW_008358866.1:6288422-6317351 GCF_000622305.1 Nannospalax galili | reverse complement strand
AACTGAGGCTTTTGCTACTGCCTCCACACTATAAATTCTCTAGTTCTCCCAATGAATAAGTGGAGCTGTTTCACTGTGTCTGGGGCTGTATCACTGCTGTTTCACTGCCCCTGGGACCAGCTTCCCCGGAAGGGCTTTCTTCCATCAGTGCTCACTGGCCGTCCTGACCCCATTTGCCGCTTCTGCTCTCCCTGCCCTCGTGGGCCGGTGGCCAATGACCCGCAAAGAGAGGGAGAGACCCCCCACACTACATGGCAGCTAACAACTGTCCATTAACTCCAGTTTCAGGGTATCTGTGCCCTCTTCTGACCTCTATGGTCACTGCACACATAAATGCACTTACATACATGCAGGCAATACACACACACATATAAAATAAAAATAATAAATGAAATATATGGTTTCAAAATATTTTTATTTATTATTTTTATTTTATGTGTACGCGTGTATTGCTGGTGTGTATGCAAGTGCACCAGTGTCATGCAATGCCCACGGAGGACAGAAGAGGCTGTCAGATTTGATCCCTTGGAACTGGAATTATGGACAGTTGTTAGCTGCCATGTGGGTGCTGGGAATCGAACCCAGGTCTTCTGCAAGAGCAGCCAGTGCTCTTAACTGCTGAGCCAGCTCTCCAGCCCCTATGAAATATTTTTTTAAAAAAGAAAAAACGATATATGACAGAATATTTGAAATCTGGTGGGTAAGTTATGGGGGGGCAGATAGTGTAGGCGGGTCTAAATATGAGTGGATGTATTATATGAAATGCAAAAAAGAGTCAATAAAAATATACATTAAAAACAGACTTTTTATTGAAAAAAAGGTAAAATAGTAGTTAAATCAGACTATCTGTACCTATGCTAGGCTTCATCTCTTAGGTTGGGAACCACTATGTATAGAACACATTTGAACTGGAGAACCTAAAGGAAATTTCAAATATGATTTTAATTTAATTCTGCTGTTCATATGGCCATCAAACTTCAGCAGCAGAATTCTCCTGGGTCCCACCCAAACTGCTATGTTATTAATAAACGATGTTCCAAGCTGACAAAGACCTATCCAAAGCATAGTGTGGTGGTATACATTTGAAATCCCAGCACTTAAGAGGTGGAAACAAAAATACCGCAAGTTTATGGCCAGCCTGTGCTATATAGTAAGATTTTGTCTCACAAACAAAGCAAAACAAAACAAAACAAAACAAAAAAAATGGACCATGGTCACAAAGTAAGATTCTTCAGTAGGATGCTTTTTGCCTGGACCAGGAGTCAGTATAGTTCAGGTACATTTCTTACTCCAGGACAACTCTTCAGCCCAATTCCAGACCCGCTAATAAAAACTGTCAGAATTTGAGTAGCTTATTTGGTGAAGTAAACTCAAGGGTGTTGACCAGTAGAATAATTCAGCTTTAGCTTGTGTGCTTTATATTTTACCAAATCAAGCTGGAGTGCATCAAGAAAATGTCTTCCTTTAAATGTTACCACCATCCACTCTGTATGGAACTGGAAAGTAATCATTGTGAATAAAACTTACAACCACTAGTAAAAGAAATGGAGAGGCAGACAGCAAGACTCCTTTGTATGTGGTGACCTAAAGAATAATTAAAAACAAGAAGGGAGAACCAAATCCCATTTCATCATTTATCGTTAGTCTTTTTCTTTTAGAAAAACTGCTCCTGGCACATCAGTGAAGCATGGAAACACTTACAGCAGCTCATTTAACGCAGAATGAGATGAAGATTCTCCTAAAATCTCATTTGCTCCAAACACTGAGCTGCAGAACATAAGAACAATTCAGATCCATTCAAAAGTAGCTCTTATGTTCTGTCATTCTTTCTTCTCCACAAACTGGAGTTCAAATTTAAAGGCATAAACCTAGTTATTCTTAATGATGTTATGCACGACTGAAGGTGCAGGTCAGTGGTAGAGCACTTGCCTAGTGTGCATAAGGTCAAGGACTTGGTCTCCAACACTGGAAAGAATCATAGTGCTGCACAGTGAAGACTCTCAACATGAGATAAGTGAAGGTTTGGAAGTAAGAGAAGTTAAAGCACAGTAGAAAATAATAAAAGAAGTATAGTGAAAGGTACCCTAACTCTCATATGATGAATCTAAATAAGATTTACAGCTGACTGTTAAAGCAGAGAACTGACCACAGATCAGGTCAAACACCACAAATTGAATTTGCTAGTCAGTTAGCAGGTGTTTATTAAGCATCTAATAAACACCCATTTTCATGGACAAAAATTCTTAGCCCTTGCCCTCCAAGAGTTTAAAAGAAACAGTGCCACCAGAGAACTTTAGTTCATACTATTAGACCTGTATTTTAAATGTGGATGAGTTTGAGTCACTGTTAAGACACTGGTTTCAATCTGGGCCTCATTAAATGAAATTCTGGTTCTGGTTCATAGAACATTTTGATTGTCATCTATAGTTGTTCTAGGAAAGTTTAGAGCTTGGTTTATGATTTGTCTCTTATTTGTTTACATTTCAATTACTATGAAGTGCAATGGAGTAAAAAAAGTTGAGGGGGTAGTGAAATGGTTCAGCAGGAAAATGCACCTGCCACCAAGCCTGACAACCTGAATTGGATCCCCAGGGCTCATATAGTGTGAAGGAGAGAATCAGCTTCTGCAAGTTGCCCTCTGACCTCCACATTTGTACTGTGGCACACAGGCCCCCACACATACACACTAATTAATTAATTAGTTAATTAATTAATTAAAAATCCAAGCTTTTTTTTTTGTTTAGGGTTCACAGTTTGACTCAAAGTCTTTCTTAGTCACTTATAATGAGGTACAAGATTCACAACTTTTGGTGGGGTTGCAACATTCACTTAGTAACAACACATTTTTTAAAAAGTAAATTAGCCTTCTTAGAATGTCTATAAATATCTTGAAGGGAAAATAAAACTTGGAAACGACCTACTTAGTGAAAGAAAGAAATTTCCCATACGAACTGAGAAGTTGAGAAAACCATTAAACAGCCTAGGGGAAAAATTATGAAAACTTTTCTTCAGCCATAACAATTACTCCCAGCCAAGGTTGTCTCCTGGGTGCACTGGGAAATAGGAAAAGCAAGCAGAGCACTGTTTCCACATACCCCATTCCTAGTATGACAAATTTCCCTCCACCGCTTTATTTCCCACGAAAGAAAATGTGCTAGAGCGGCATCACTAGAGGCCCTGCACCTAAATCTGGCTGTACCGGTAAATCAATTACAAACCTCAGCACATCAACAGTTAAGAGAATCAGATTATATGCAATGCCCTTGCATCTTGTCAAAACACAGCATCTGGATAAGGTATTGTTGTCCCAAGATGAACTTGTCTTTGGTTATGCAGATTAGAGGAATGCCTTTGGGGAAGATCTGGAAACAGTATTGTGTGGGTTTTAAAATAATATTTTTTAATGAATGTGAATTTTCACACAATCACAATATATTTTTATTGTATTTAGCTCCCCTCCCTTATCTGCACACCCTTATTATCCCCTACCCAATTTCACGTATATAGTATATGCACCCTTTGGTATGGGTCCATCCACTGGAACTTGGTCAATCTATCAAGTCTCACCCTTAAACAAGACTGACTCTCCCCCTCCCAGCAGCTATCCATTGCCAATACTTTCTGATGTAGGGCTGGGTAGTGGTATCACGCAAGGTTCCAAATGCTGTGTTTTAAAGTGAAATGCTGATAGACATGAGCCAGTAGAATAAGAGGAGGATGCTACAAGAGGAAGGAGAGAGAACTAGAGAGGCAAAATTTCATCAAGATTAGAAGAAATTGAATCACCAGGGGGCATAAAGGGAGTACGTGGGGACTCCAGGTAACAGCAAAGCAAAAGTCAAGGTAGAAATAACACAAATGACTGGGTAGATTTGGTGGTGGGTTTGTAGAAAAGTTACAATCTTATTTTAATGTTTCTCTTACTGAGGTATAAAAGGCAAGTGCATTGACATAAAATAAAAAAGGAAAGAAGCATATATATATCTTTCTTATTACATTATATATATATATATATATATACACACACACACACACACACACATAATGAAAATGAGTATGGGGGATTACAAGGCAGCCTGGGTACCCATTTGAGATCATGCATTGAAAATGAGACCAACCATCACAAAGTATGTGTTTTTCTCTCCTTCCATTCTTCTAGGTCCAACACGCCTGCCTGATTTTTGTTTTGTCTTCTTTTGGGGGGAAAAGCAGGGAGAAGGGTGGTTTGAGGAATCAAACATTTCTTGCAGTTCTGGTTGGAAAACTAGCAATACTGCTAGCAATTCTTACCTAATGGAAGAAGCAGAAAAAGGGAGCCAGAGAAGAAAAAAAAGTCCTGTTTTTTTCTTTCCTGGGGTAGGAGAGGTACAGTGGGGTTGAGTATATGGGAACACTTATACTTCGATAAATATAGTCACAGATTCTTTTACTCTTTTGCCACACTAACAGAGAGTCTGTTTACCAGGAAAATGTATCTATGCCACCCTTAGACAGTAGGGCTGGATTGTCTATCTAGCCTTAAATATGGGTAATACAGAAAGCCTCGAGAGCTTACTTTAGACCACATTATCTGTTCTGAACAAGCTAACTCCTCAAACCCCCTTTTAGCAACCTAAGCTATCCTTGTCCACGACATCTCCTGGCCAAAGAGAAAGATCCACTGAAGTTCTCACCTACCCAGTGCTAGCTCTCTTATATTTTTGTGTTTTCTCTCTCCTGCTACCCTAAAACTGATGTTAGCCACGTTTTTAGCCCCATCTAAGACTCTCTACGGTCCTACAACATCCAGAAAGAGTCAGAGACTTCTTTCTGAATTGAAGGTTGGGATTTGTACAAACAACCCTAGATAGTGCCTTCTGGGAAATCTTGTGCACTGACCAAGGTGCTATTAGAAATGGAAGCCTAGTATCTATATCTGAGGTTGGGGTTTGCTCTGGGAAGTAGGGTGATGGTGCCCAGCATGAACTCAGTCAGATGGACCTTTTTCTTTTTTCTTTGAAAGAGAATCAAAGCAAAGTCAAGCCAGTAGCTGCAACAGTTTTGTTGGCAGTAGGATACTTCCTGCTCAACACGGCCAGGGGGCCAGGGGTGTTTTCATGAGAGGTGTTAATGTGTCTTTATCGCTCAAGCCTCTTGTTCCAAAGGAAGCCACTATGGCTGTTTTCTTCTTTCAGTGCAGGAAAGAGGTTAACTTAAATCCAAATCAAGTAGAAAAAGAATCCATGAATTTCAGTATAGGGATGAAATCTAACAATAATTGCTATATTAATCACTTTGCTATGTGACCTGACACTGTTCTAAATGCATTGCCTGTTTTAGTTTTATTCAATCAAAATTCATAAGGTTGAAACTAGCATTTCTCTCTCTTGCAAGACCAAGTATCTGAAAGTCAAAGAGGTTAAGTAATTTCTTAACTGTTTGGCACTGTTTCAAAGCCAAATGCTTAATGATTACATTATGCTACCTGTCCTGTAGAGTGTGCGAGCAGGGTAAAGGTCTGGAAGGGATATCCTTGTCCTCTTAGCAAAGATTAGACCCTGGGAGGTGAATATGAAAGGAAGAAAAGCTAGAATCATGGCAAACACCAAATTCTAAATGTGTGGAGATCCTAAACAGCAGGTTGAGCATGCTGGGAGCACTTTGAGGAAAATGACACTGGCTGGCTGCATACAGCACGGATTCACGCCTTTCAGGACCCCTCAGCATATAGAGAGAATCCAGGTACCCATCACACTGGAAGGTCCCCAAAGAGTCAGAGGTGACACTGAAGTCTTCCACCTCCTTGGAGAGGGGCACTAAGGAATTTCAGTACTTTGTCAACCCTGTGCTTCCCTAACTAAAGTACTTTGGACAAAAAGCAAAGAGTTCAGGTCAAGATAATCAACACAAAACAAGTGTGCTGTGACCATGTGCAGCACGCTGCATGTTTGTGTAAAGGTGAGGGTGGTGTGGGGAGCAGGCAGGCATCTTTCTCAGATATGTCAGCAGCTAATCTTTTTTTTTTTTTTTTTTAAACTAAAAGCCCCCATTCAAAAAAAACCATGAGAAAAATATAAACTTGTTTTCTGACTCTCATAAAAACGCTTCCAGGGACCATTTATTGGCTTTTTATTTTTTTTCAGCAGCTAATTTTTTTTTTTTTTTTTTTAAACTAAAAGTCCCCATTCAAGAAAAAACATGTGAAAAATATCAAACTGTCTTCTGACTCTAGTAAAATAGCTTGCCAGGAGCATAATTTTCTCAAATTGCATCCATTTTATGACTAAATGGGGCACTTGGCAGCTGTTCTGAATGATTCCCAGGACTAAAGCATAATGGCTAGTTCTTTCTGGGCAAAAATGCCTTTCTTTAACGCAGTCACCACACATCCTTAACACTTATGGCATCCTTCCAATTACTCTCAACCCATATCAACAGGCCCTCAAAGGTCCAAGAGAAGGCAGCATCTCTTTTCTGAATGTGTTATTGTTCTGTCTCAGTGGTCTAGCAAGAAAGTCATGTTCACAGTTGAGTGACAGTCTACTGTTCTCTCAGTCAACAGCTTCTGCTTCTGAGCAGTCTGCCTTCTACTACCTCCAAATGAATTAAATGAGGTTTCTAAACTTGGGAAAGAAAACAGGACTCAGCTTTTTACAATAAAAATGACTTAGCAGTTACTGTTTTTATTTCTGTTTCTATGTGATACTTCCATGTCTCATATATTTACTAAGCTGTAGACTCTTGCCTCCAAACCTCCCCCTCTATATGCAGTTTTGTGCTGCTGGGAGACCAACTCTGCAGACCATATCTTACCTCTCCTCATTGAACTTCACAGACAATGCTAGTAATTGATGCTAGAGGCAAACCAGAGGCTACACGGGAAGCTTGCTTCACTGGGTTTGCTCACTGTTGTTAACTGGTGCCTACTTTGGCTACTTCAGCAGTAGTTAGCTTCAGTAATAGCTGATTCCAATATTCTTTTTTTCCTATATTCTGAGATCCAATCACTTTAGAGGAACCAGATATTGTTTACAATGTTCCTCCCTCTGAATTTCTTAACTCTAAGGACTTCACCATCTCCCTTTTGCTCTCTGAGCCACAGGGGAGGTGGCTGCCTCCATCTGTTGCTATCTTGGTCACATTGATGATGGTACTATTTTGGGAAATGGTTCAAACTTTAGGTAGTAGGGTCTAGCTGTGAGAAGGAGGTCACTGTGGACATATCTTTAAGGCTTTGCCTGATCCTAGTTCTCTTTTTTGTTTCTTGTCCTTCATGAAGTATACAACCTCCTGCTGCTGCTGTGATGATCAGCATCCCCTCAAGCCCAGAGTAATGGAGCCAGCCAACCATGGACTGAAACTTCTGGAACCTTGAGCCAAAATAAATCCTTCCTACCTGTTCATGTCAGGCATTTTGTCACAATGGCAAAAACTTTGACTAACTTCTCCAAACTTGTTATTTATGTCTTTATACTAAATTATCTACAGTAAAATAGCTAGTGTCTACTTGTCTCACCAGATCCTGCCTGATATGAGTGAATTCTTTATGTTCTTTAATTTGTCTACCCACAAGAAAAGAAATCAAAATTCATCCCCTGGTGGGACTTCAGGAGTAACTGGCTGCAATTTTCCAACAGTTTGCCAAATATGCTTCCCTCCTATCGACAAGAGCAGAAGACACATACGTAGTAAATTAGATTTCACTTCTTTTCCCTGTTTTCTGTTGACGATGAACATTCTTTTTTACAGCCAAAACTTTCATTGGTCAAAATTATTTGTTTTTAGAAAGGAAAAACAATTCAACTGTAAGCAATAAAACAGAATTATGAAAAAATTTAAAGTTCCTGATTAGTTTCCTTTGGTTGAAGTAAAACAATCTTGGTGGTTTATAAACAACAGAGGTAACCACAGCTCTGTGAGTTCATGATTACAATGTCTGTGCCATGCCTAGAAGATGGCATTTTGATGTCTTCCTTATCTTCTGGCTTTTACATTCTTCCTGCCCCATCTTCCATAATGATCCCCGAGTTTTAGAGGGGGTGTTTAAACATCTTGTTGGGGGCTAACCTCTCACCTGTCATTTATTCTCAGCATCTTGGCCAGCTATGAGTCTCTGCATTAAGGCTAAGAGTAGCTTTTATCTATGTGGATAAACATAGATATTTAAAACAATTTGATGTTGTAACAATTTAGTTAAACAACAGTAGTAAGTTCCCCCCTTGAGCCTCTGGGGCATGGGTTGTTGACCGGATTTACAGTACCAGGCATGGACTCCCTCCTATGGAGCAGCCCCAAATCCAATCAGAAAGCAATTGGTTTCTACCTCCATAAATAGTTCTGCTCCTGTTTCCCAGGTGGGCACACCTTGCCTGGAAGCTTGCTTTTATAGTTTGTAGGGCTCACAGCTGGGTAAGACTATAGATGCCTTTTCTTCCCCATCAGCCTCAGCAGGGAAGAACTTTCCATCTCAGTTGCAGCT
Source organism: Nannospalax galili (assembly GCF_000622305.1). NCBI lineage: Eukaryota > Metazoa > Chordata > Mammalia > Rodentia > Spalacidae > Nannospalax > Nannospalax galili. The sequence goes on along the minus strand of NW_008358866.1, from coordinate 6,308,893 downwards.
TACTCTCTATATCTTACAACTAAGGTGTGTGATGCCTTCAGCAATTGAGTCTTATTTCCTGTTGACAGACTGGCTCTTTGAACAATCATAGTGCCCTACCCATACTGCTGAACTATCAGTTATTCATAGATTTTTGGGAGCTTACCAGGCTCCAACAAATAGCTCCAAAACCCATGGCTACGTAGACAGCCTTGGTTAAACTCTGCAGGTCACAAAACAAAGCAGACATGAACATGAAAAATAGAAGGGAAGAGAGAGGTACACAGGTGAGAAGGAGGTGAAGTGTATGTATTACATATATGTATATACGAAATTGTCAAAGAATAAATTTAATTAACATGAGACAGTTTCAAAAAGACAAATATCACATTTTCTCTCACGTGTTATTCCTAGATTCATTAAATCATGAAGCCACGTAAAATCATGCATGTGTATATTGACATGAAAGTAGGAGCAAAGTTGTGTAGAAAAATACAGGAGTGAGACAAGATGAGAGAGGATTTAAGTATGAGGGTATGAGCAATGTACAATGTATGTTTGTGTAAAAGAAAGGGTGTAGCACAGTACCATGTAAAATTAATGACAAAATTTAATTCAATAGAAAATAAACCCAACTCATTTTCTCACTGGAAAAAAAAAAAAAAAAAACCAGAGAAGTACTCTCTCCTAGATTTGGAGGCTAACCATCTGAAATTAATGTGTCCTCAGCTGTGGGATACCAGCCAAGGCTCTTGGGGAGAATCATCTCTTGCCTCTTCCAGTTTCTGTTATCTCTGCCCATGTGGTTCCAATCTCTTTCCCTGTAATCATATCACCTCCTTCTCTCCAACTGTCCTCTCTGTCTCTCTCACCAAAACCCCTCTTTCTTCCCCTTGTAAGATGTATGTGACTGCACTTAGGAAACACCCAGATAATGCAGATAAACAGGTCCCCATAAGATGCTTTGTTTCACCAACTGTCTTACTATCAAATCTGTATTCACAAATTCCAGGAATGGGGTCATGAGCATATTTTTGGGATGGGGTGACCGTTTTGCCCACTATGTAGTCCACCCTCAATGACCCTTATTCCCCCCATTTTCTTTATTTTTTTTAAAAATTAGAAATGAGAATGCCTATAATTATCTTGTTACATTTGTTCCACCTCTGTTTTATTTGGAAAAAAATAACTTTGACTTTCTTAGGTCTACACATGGAGAATAATGTCACTCTGGTATGGATAATGCTCAGATTCTCATCTGTGTTGTAGTTAGGTGCTTTGAAACTCTTGAGTGATGGTTTTAAAAATAGATTTACTTTTAGTTTTAATTATGTGGATGTGTATGTCCATGTGGGGGTATGTGCACATGAATGCTGGTGCCCATGAACCCCAGAGGCATCAAATCCCTATTGGAGCTGGAGTTACAGGCAGTCGTGGGCTGCCTGACTTGGGTGCTGGGAGCTGAACTCTTGTCCTCTTCAAGAGTACTATATACTCTTAACCACTGAGCCATCTCTTCAGTCCCTTAAGCAAAAAATTTTAAATGAGGTATGTTTAATTTAGAGTTAATGGTGTTATAGGTGGAAATTTCAAGAGATGTATTTTATATGTAGAATGAACATACTTGGAAACAAAGAGGGCAGAATCTAGTGGACCAAATGATGTATCTAAATAACATAGTTCACATTCTAAACCACAGAACCTGTGATTGTTACCTTCTACTCTAAAAGATGTATTAAAGATCTTCAGATGGGGAGAATATATTGTTTTATCCAAGTCCACATTAATGTCAATCATAAATACATCTGCGTAAGAAAGGCAGCACTAATTGGATGCAGTGGGTTATTAAAAAAGAGGACACAAAGTTAGAAGGAGGAGTACATAAGGGTGTCCAGGAGGACTTTGAAGTAGAGAGTGGAAGGGTGATATGATAAAAATATATCATTTACATGTGTGAAAATCTCCAAGAATAAGTTAAAATACTTTATTTCAAAAGAATAAGAAAGGTAAAAGGATGTTGAGAGATACAGAGAAGTTATACAAGGGGTAAGAAGCAAGGAAGTCATGGAGGCAAACTGAGCTAGTGTAGCTACAAACCAAGCCGTGAATATTTGCTGCTACCAGAGACTGGAAGAGGCAAGGAACAGATCTCTCCTGGAGCCGCCAGAGGTAGGACTCACCTGCCAACAGTACTGATCTACTTGATGGTGTCCCATAATTTTCTTCTACTTCATTCTTTTTCTTCCTCCTGTGAAAGAATTCTTTCCAGTGATAACTTTGAGTTCACTCCCCTTTTCTTCTAACTGATCTGCTTTGCTGCTAAACCTTTGTAGTGGTTTTTCAGCTTGGTTATTGTATTCTTCAGTGCCATGATTTCTGTTTGGCACGTTCTTATATTTTGTCTCTTTGCTAAAATTATTAGAATCTTGTCTTTACCTCAGTAAGCATATTCATGAAAGTTGTCTTTATTCTGTCAGTACATCATTGGATCAGAGTCTGTGGATTTATCCTGTACTTTTGTCTGGAACGTCTTTGTCTGGTTCTTCAGTTTTTTTGTGAATTTCCTGTCTTTTTCCTTTTGAGCCTGAGCCTTTTACGGCTATGCCAACTCTCTAGCCCAGTTTGTGTGCGTGTGTGTGTGTGTCTGTGTGTGTGTGTATGAATTTCTGCATTGATATTTGCACATTAGCTTTAATTCTTCATGACCCTTCCATGCCCTTGACCCAGAATAATGTATGTGTTGTGAGACTATCAACCACTGCAAGCAGGAAATTTTTTGTTGAAAGAAATGAATTATTCTACTTCTGTTGTAAACAACAGGTGGGATTTGATTGATACTGTTGGTTTGTGGTTGTGCGTGCTATTGTAGGTCAGTAGAGGTCAAAAAGGGAAAATCCCCTGACAAGAAGACTTCCCCTTTCCTTCCTCATTTCATGTAGTATGTATGGCACAATAATGAGCTCTATATATTATATACTTAAGTCCTTTGAATCCTACCTCAAGATATAACAGATTTTAATGCAAAATAAGTCCTTAAATGGCCAGTATCCACATGTGATTTCACAAGAGGTTGTTACCTTACAGGGAAATCTGAATTTTAATTTTTTTCAGTCCTTGACTATTTCTGTACACTGAAGTTTTTTTAGTGTTAATAAACTTTAATTAGACCAAAACATAAAAACATTAGATGTTTAGCAATTTGGTTTACCCAAGTCTTTGAAAGCATAAAAATTAAGGGGCTGGAGAGATAGCTCAGTGGTTAAGAGCACTGGTTGCTCCTGCAGAAGACCTGGGTGGAAGACCTGGGTTTGATTCCCAGCACCCACATGGTGGCTAACAACTATCTATAACTCCAGTTCTAGGGGATCTGACACCCTCATCTGACCTCTGCAGGCACTGCATGACATTTACACTCATACACATGAAATAAAAATAATAAATAAAATATTGTTTTTTAAAAGGGTGAACATTAATAAAATTTCTCTGTATTTGATCCTGATTACTTCATATTTTGGTAAATACAAAATAATATAAGTAAAAATGTGACCAGGTGTGAGATGCCCTTAGTGAAAAGGTTGCATATTTTCATCAAAATGCTAATCAGAAATGTGCAGTGGATCACATGCTACAGAGAAGATGAAAATTCCTGCCAGTTTATAGTCAGGTAGGAGACAAGTGCATGTTGGGTGCTGAGTGAATTGCAGTGTCATACTGTGTTAAATTTTAAGGCAGTCAATTCAACCTGGATGCCATATTAGTTTATTTTTTTTCTCATCCTGGAAGAACACAGGTAAAACCATGAAGATTAGTTTCTATATTTTTATTAGACTATGAGTTTTCAAAGTTCTTGAAGAACCAAACAGTAAATGTTTCAGGACTGCAGTATGGAAAGTATCTGTGACAACTGAGGCTTTACTTTGCAGTTATGTAAAATCTACCAGCAACAATACTTAAGAAAATGAATATGGCTATATTCTGAGATAAGTCAGTGTTTGCCAACCTTCACTTGGAAACTTCTGAATATATGGATTTTCATGTATGTATTTTCTTTTAGTCAGTTTAATTTTGAATAAAAAATTAAATATTATTTTAAAAAATGAATTGAATTGGGATAAAAGAAAATATGTGACATTTAAATCACACAGTGCAAAAACATAAAGCTTTGCCTGCATTGCAAATTAGCAAAATTGACTTAAATTAGGCTCTAAGTAGCACTATAGAGTGCTACTAAAGTCACAAATTTTCTGATGGAGATTAATGGAGGCAATTGTAATTAATTATTGCTATTTACATGACTTTTGGATGGTAATATTTTATTTATCTAGAAAACTAAAACAGAATGTTACTATCCAATTAATGGCTTCTAATATTAGTAGTCTTATTTGGATTCATTATTCAAATGCTTTAAAGCATTTGAAGTAGCATAGTCTCAAAAAGTTTAATAATGTTGTGCTCTCCATGCCTGAAATTTAATGTTCTTTTAGTCCAGTTAAAATTTTCGTGGGAAGAAAATATTGTCAGGAGGAAGCTAATCATCAATTTGCTGCAGCTGAAGCCGGCACAGCTGGTGGATGAGTGTTTTAATGTATTTCTAGATTAAGCAAGGCAGTTTAAAGAAAACATCGTGCAAAAATTCAATCTGCTATGGGTTTAAAATAAAGTCGTCATCTGTGTTGCTGCAGAAAGAATAGCTACCTTATGTTTTGTCATATTGTAGTGGATTATCTTTAATGAAGCGAATATCCCCCAAAGCACTATTGTGATATTTTGTGTTTGTCTTGGTCTGCACTAATGCAACGGTTTAGGTTTGGTGAACAGAAGAATGTTTACTCTTAGTAATGTCCTGACAGGTTTTCTTTGCTGAAATTGTAAGTGAACATTTGGAAGGAAACTTTTGCATCGATTTTAGTGGTCTTTAACCACAAGCGAATGCTGTTGCCTCGGCCGCTGAAGAATTACAAAAAGTCTTCCCAAAGGAAATTTCTCAATTTTGTTTTGAGGCAGGGTCTCACTATGTAACTCTGAATAGCCTGGAACTCACTATGTAGACAAGGTTGGCCCTGAACTCACAGAGATATGCTTGCGTCTACCTCCCAAATACTGGGAATAAAGGCATGTTCCACCATGCTTGGCTCCCCTTGACCCCCCCAAAAAAAAATCATAAGAGTAGTGTGGTTCAAATAAAAAGTAGTATAGCTTTTATGCAAATTTTATCATCATCTATATTTATTCATCTATGTATCCATAATCTATCATTACCTTTCATTATCTAAATTTCCATCTATTCTTCAACATATCTATCCATCTGCCTCCCTGTATGCACATGGAAAATCATGCTCCAAAGTGATATTTGGTGACATACCACGGACGCTCATTATTTTATTATCTTTTTGCTTAACTAAATGTCTTTTGTGTCATTTATGAACATTTACTGTTTTTACAATAACAATACTAGTTTATATTTAATAAAAATTGTAATGTTGTTTGCTCATAAAGGGAAATATCAAAATAGTTACTAATTTTTCAATTAGGTTAGCATGTTTAAAGAGTCTAATAGAAAAACTAATGCATATCATGAACAAAAAAGCAATGATTCAATCATTAGCTCTAGTTTCTTGAAGATGAGTCTTTTCTTTCAAGATGCTGGTTTATTTTCTAATTGTGAACTCACAAAATATTATATGATCTTCAATCATCACAACATTACTGTTGCCCTGCTGTGATTCTGCCATGGATTTTCATGTCTGCCATAGCAAGATACTATGGGTCTGAGGACTTGTAGGCATCCTGTCTATATCATCTGTCCATCTATCATCTGTCTATCTATCATCTATCTATCTAATCTATCTATCTATCTATCTATCTATCTATCTATCTATCTATCATCTATCTATCTATCATCTATCATCTATCTATCATCTATCATTTATCTATCATTGATCATCTATCATCTATCATCTATCATCGATCTGTCTACCATCTCTCTATCATCTATATCATCAGTCATCCATTTATGTATCATGTAGGCATCTGACAACGATCTAACTTTCTATTTATCACCTCCATGACCTATCTTCCATCCATCCATCCATCCATTCATCCATCCATCCATTTGTCTATGTATCTATTAATGTACCTACTCATCTTTCACTCGGTCTCCATTTCTGGTGTCTCACGATGAAATTCAGCCCTGCGACATGCTAGGCAAGTCAGAGTTACAGAGCCACACCACTCTATTATCTATCTATCTATCTATCTATCTATCTATCTATCTATCTATCTATCTAATCTATCTATCATCTATCATTTATCTATCATCTATCTATTATCTATCTATCTATCTATCTATCTATCTATCTATCTATCTATCTATCTATCATCTATCTATCATCTGTCTATCATCCATGTATCTATCATGTTTTTCTATCATCTAGCTATCTGTCTATTCATCTATCTATGTATCTAATCACATACTTACTCCCTATCTCCTTCTACTCTTCCTTATGAGGCTGTCACTTATTATGTGTTCTTGTTCTGAACTTTTCATTGTTGTTTAATAGAATATTCTGTATGAGTGATTTTAAAAAGTCAGTGTGATTCTTAGAGTTTCTCCCTTATAAATGCTGTACATTTTTATTTTGTCTCATTTTTTGGGGGGTCTGGGAACGAATTCTTATTGTGAGGTTGACCTTGAACTTGCTTTCCTCTTGCCTTAGTGCCTGAGTATTAGGATTACAGGTGTGAGCCACTGTTCCGTTATTTTATCTGCTTCAAGAAAATTTCCACTAATTTGGTTTTCATAATTTTTGTTAATTTTTTTTGTTAATTATCTTTCTAAATATTTGACCTTAATCTCTCAAAATATTTCTTGTGTCACATTCTTTCCTTTCCTTCTGAGATTCTAGTTGCATGCAGATTGTTTAGTAGTATCTCACAAATCTCAAAGCCTCTTGAATTTTTGCTTTTTCTGTTTTGGCTTGATTGTATTCTGTTTGCTTTTATTCAAGTTTACGGACTCTTTTTCTGCTATGTCCAGTGTGCTGCTAACCCCATTATGCATTCTTTATTATTTGTATTTTTTTGTTCTAGGATCTCATTTTAATTATTTTTGATGCATTTTACTTTTCTCTTTTGGAATTTACCATTTATTTTTGCATGTGTTCATCTCTTTTAGTATGCTTTAATGTAATACGCATGTTAATTAGCTTAGCTTTTCCACAGTCTATGTCTATTTCAAAGCAATGTGTCGCATGCAATAAATACACGCAATTTTCCTTTGAAGATTAAAAAGATGTTAAAACACTTGAAAAGTATATGTTATGGCTATTTTACTAACCACATCTGATCTGGTGTATCTGTCTGTCTTCTGTTGACTATTTCCTCTCACTGTTCTCCCTTTGTATAAGTCTTCTGATATTTTTATTGCATGCTGGACAATGCATGTAAATATTTATTTTAGAAACTCAACTAATTCCAAGGGGCAATGGCCCCTCCAATAGCACTGCATGTATGTAAGGTCTATCCAATTTCTCTCACAGCTGGACTAGATCTGAGCCCTGCTGTAGCCTCTCTTTTGCATCCTCATTCATTTCAAATGCTTTGAGGGTAGCTTCAGCATTTTCTCTACTGCACTGGATTCTATTTATGCCATTCATCTCAATTAGAACTTTATCAACCATGGGTGAATCCTCTCTGTTCTACCTCATGGATGCCACCCTTTTGGGCTACTGATGTTTTTCATTTCTATATTGCTTTTGTATCTCAGTGTCTCTGTCTCCACTCTAGGCCAGTCTCATCATGTGGTTAGTCTCGTAAGGCATTCCTTTTTCATCCCATCTCATTCCTGCCGTACTCCTGAGGAGCCACTGTGCATCGTAATGGAGAGCTCTCCTTATTTTCTTGCCTGTTGTACAGTCTTTCATTTGGTGCATGGGGTAAATATCTTTTCCAAGTAGAAGCTAATGGGTAGACTCTTTCTGTGTTTGGGACTCCCGTGATTCCATTTCATACCAGCCCATACTTAGCCGTTAAGTCTGATTAAAACTTCTTCCCCTCTTATTCTACCTAGGGTAGATTTATTTTTACCCCACAGCTCAATCAAGGATGACAATTACATCTAAGAGTTCATGGCTTTCTGGAATTTTTGTTTTGGCTCTTCGTATACTTGTCTCTGATAGATTGCAGTTTATCTGGCTTATTCTCACTGTGAGTGGCGGAGCCCTGGTCTCTGAATTAGTTTTCTCAGTGTGCTGTGATAAACACCACACACTGTATGGCTAGAACAACGTAAGTTATTTTTAATCACAATTCTGGAGAGACCAAGACCAAGCAGGGCTGGTTTCCTCTAAGGTCTGTCTTTGGTTTGCAGAAGGCCATCTTCTCTATATCTGCACATGATCTTTGTTCCATGTAGATGTATTTGTATCCTGATTTCTTATCCTTATAAAGACGACCATCACATTGGTTTGTGTTCTGCCCATATGGCTTCATTTTATTTTGTGGGCCTCTTTAAAGGTACTACCTTTCAAGTACAGACACATTTTGAAGAACTGGAGTTGGAGTTAGGACTTGAACATATAATTGGGGTTAGGTAGGGGGAGACAAAATTCTGTCTTTAATACTCTCTTTTTTTAAAAAAAATTAAAATTTTATTTACTATTTTTATTTTAGGTGTATGAGTATTTTGTCTGCATGTATGTAAATGTACCACATGCATGAAATGCCCACAGAGGCCAGAAGAGGATATTTGATCCTGTGGAACTGGGGTTACAGATGGTTGTTAGCCACCATGCGGGTGCTGGCAATCGAACCTGGGTCCTCTGGAAGAAGAGTAATGGTTCTTAACCACTGAGCCATCTCTCCAGCCCCTATAGTAGTCTCTTCACAGCCTTTTATCAACTCTTTAATTTCAACCTTTCTGAGTCACTTTGTTTTAGGAATTTGCTTTGTGTATTTGCTTGTGAAATACATTTGTATTTTATTTATTAGATGAGTTAACCACACATATTGAATGACATTTAGTGACATAAGTCAGACTGTAAATGTTATATATATATATATATATATGTAAATATGTGAGTATAAAATACATGTAAAAAGAAAGAATGCTTTTCTATTTGACCCCTCATTGTTTCTTTATATTTTTGGAGTTCCTAGATATTTAAATAATTTGCTTCTAGCAGTTATCTTTATATGACTACCCTTAAATAATAGAAGCAATGCCCTTATACACCAGCCATACTCAAGAACAATTTTAAACTGGAAAGCTTTTCTGCCTTTCCCTTTTCCTTTTATATCATGTACTTTTTAACTTAGTGTTGCTATGTTTCCTTTTAAATATGGTAAGGATTTGTCAGTTGAAATAGTATTTTATTCCAGTAATAATTTGTGAGACAGTTGAGGAATTAATTTTGTTCCTTCCTCTCCTTTTTACATTTTTTACTTTGTGTTACTTTTATATTGCTAGATATTTCTGTGTTTTATAGCTTTAGTGTCAACTTGACATACCTGGGTTGAGGGAGCCTCAGTTGGGGAATTGCCTCCATTGGGCTGGCCTGTGGCCATGCCTGTGGGGCACTTTCTTGATTGTTGAGTGAGGTGGGAGGTCCCAGCCCACTGTGGGTGGTGCCACCCCTGGGCCTATGTTGTATAAGAAAGCAGGCTGAGCAGGGGCCAGGGGAGCAAGCCAGTAAGCAGCGTTCCTCCATGGCCTGTGCTCCAGCTCCTGCCTCTAGGTTCCTGCCCTGAGTTCCTACCTGAACTGAGGCCCCTGAGTTGGGCTCCCAGATGAACTGTTACCCAGGATATGTAAGCTAAATATACCCTTTCCTCCCCAAGTTGGTATTGGTCAGAGTGTTTTGTCACAGCAATGAAGAAACCAACTAGGACAATTTCTAACACTTGAAAACCACTCTTGGACACTATTTTCCTTTGCTCAGACTCAATCTTATGTTTAAATATAATTACTGTGTATTAGGATTTTATAAGTAAAAACTCTCTTGGTTGTCTGGCTCTCATCCATAATAAAAATGGCCGAAAGTAATTTGAGAAATCTCCCCTGGATGGTTTATGCTCAAAGGTAAGTGGATGAAAATAGACAGTTGCCTCCCATTTTGCTGTTTTGAGTAACTTTTAGGGGTTCAGGGGTTCTTTCTGTATTTCCTCATGTGACTGTTGCAACAAGAGGTCTGATGCCTCTACCTTTCTACCAGTTTTCGGTGTCTTGACCTATTTTCCTGAATGCCCAATATATTCAAGTTATAATAACTGTACTGGATATTGCCTTAATGCTAACCTGTATGGTTCGGATATGAAATTGTCACATGTTAAAGGGTGGTTATCAGCTGATGGGCTTTTGGTAAGTGAATGGATCATGAAAACTCTGACCTAAAGAATGGGTTTGATTCTTTAGGTTCATAATTTGATTACATTAATGGGAGGTAAGTCTTATTTGGAGGAACTAAGTTGTCAGAGTGTCTTTGCCCTCAGCTTCTCTGTTCTCTCTGCTTCCTGACTGCCATGAAATGAGCAGCCTCCTCAGTCATGTGCTCCTATCGTGGGCTCCTACCATGGGCTCCTACTATGGGCTCCTACCACAGGCTTCTACCACATGCTCAGGTTGGGAGCAAAGGAACCAACAGTTAATGGATTGAAACCCCTGAAGCAGTGAACCAAAATAAATCTCTCCTCTTTTTTTTTCTTCATTAGAGGAAGCATTTCATTACAGCTTTAATGTACTCAATAACAATTTCCAGAGCAAAGATACATCTCTTTCAAAAGTGGCTATGAAATGTTCAGGTTCACATTGAATTAACACAGTTATACAATATTGAACTCAGTATAAACCCTGTAAGACATAAAATTGAATGAGTTTTTAACCTTTAAAAAGATCTCCATTTCATTTAAAATGTACTGACAGAAAGACTCATTGTTTTTGCTAATAACACTTAGATGTTGACACATGTGTCTCTAATCTGTATGTATCTGATTATTACTAGTCATGGTTGGTTGCACTTGGATCCTTGCTTCCTCAGGTATTTTGACACAGTGCTGAAAAATGCCTAACACATGAGTCTTTTCTCAAGAACGTAGTATAGGACTTCAGGATGTTTCAGATTCATTATGCATCTCCTTTTAAGATCTGTCACAGGGTATTTTCTGAAAAGCTTTTGGTTCTTTCTTTTCTTCCCCTCATTGTGCTATGTTTTTTCCTTCATGGATTAAAATTCATGGAATTTTTTTGTATTTCTTTTTCTACTCCAAAATTTCATGATAGTTCTCTGTTTCTTCAGCAGATTCTGACATTTAAGGGAATCATTAGCAATGCTGAGTAAATTTTGGAATTTCTCTTTCTTCTATATTTGCTAAAAATGTATTGATATTTTCCTACCTTATTATTCACTGTGCCCTGCATGATTTTCAGGAGGAGAATAGGAAAGATTTAATAGTAAGATCTTATCATAGTTTTCTTGACAACTAGTTGTTCTTTTGGCTTCAGCTTCAGTAGTGATAGAAACAGGCAGTCACATGATATGAATGATGGCAAATTGCGCACAGTCACATCAAACCACCCCAGATGCCCTTTCAATATTCAGACATTTACATGTAGCCCTGTGATAGGAACTAGCTGCTAATTATTAACTTGTAGCATCTTAAATTGTCCTGAGTATTCAAGGATATTCTTTGCACATAAATTAGTTTTTAGTGTATTCATTTATTTCAATGTTTAGAATATATTTTGAAACGTGCTATATATACATAGACGGAATACAAGTTGTGAGTTTTTGCGTTCTTTTTACAGCCTTCCTATCCTTGTTACTTGAATTGCTAAAAGTTGTTAAACCTCTAGATTACTGAAAATTTTATGAAAAAGTTGGGTTCAATTAACTTTCATTATGTCAAATGATGAATGACAATGAAAAAAATATTCTTAAAGTAAAATAGGATCATTGTAATTATAGGGACACAGGCAGGCATTAGAGTCAGAAAGAGCATTCAGGCCTCATTCTTGGCTCCATCATTCACTGTATGACCTTGGGTAAATTAATTAACCTCTCTGAGCCAATTTCCTCATTTATTAAAGGAAGATAATGACTATCTACTGAGTTATTAAGAATAATGTAATAACAGATATCACAGTGCATGGTATCTCTTTTGAGCTTTATAATTTACATTAGCACCAGGGATTTTGGCTTGACTTACTTTGCTGAATTCAGTCATGATTATATGGGCATCGAATCTATTACTTCAGATATTTACTGAATGCCTTCTAGATACCAAGGCATCATTATGATGCAGTAGTGAACAAAATATCTGAAATCCCCAATCTGCATTCATAGAGCTTACGTTCATAGGACTGTATTTTTTATACCTTTAAAAATCTTTTCATATATGTTTGAAAAGATAATGTATATGAGAGGGAGAGAAAAAAAGAGCAAAAGAGACAGTCCCCTAAGTAATTGCTCCATGTTATTGAAACGATAGATGCACTAGCTCCGAGTTTCTGGGCTTTTCCCCAGAGTGACTTCAGAGGAAGAATGAGCTTTTCTAAGTGTCCTCGGTGTTTCCTCAGGTCATGTGCCTTTCTGAGCCAATTTCTGAGGAACGGTTACTAGGAATGACTTGTTTGGGGGTGTGTTTTCCTCCCAGAACCCAGGAAGTAGAACCCAGCCCCATATGAAGCACATTAAAAAGATTTTCAGTAGGGAAGTAGAACTGCTTTTAGAGCAACTGTGAGATATATTGCCAAACTATTAAAGTTTGCTTGAGTGCTGAACTGTGTGTATCAAAGTTAGGCAATTATAGGTTAATAGATTAATTTATTTTAGAACTTTGAATTTTTATTTATTTTATTTTACTTATTTTATTTTTTATTTTATTTTATTTTAGTTTAGTTTAGTTTTTTGAGACTGGGTCTCCCTGTAGCCCCAGCTGGCCTGGAACTCACTATGCAGACTGGGATGGCCTTGAATTCACTGAGATCCACCTGTCTCAGCTGGGATTAAAGGCGTGCATCACCACGCCCAGCCTAGAACTTAAAATTATATATGTAAATTTTATTTTATTTTTATTTTATGTGTTTGAGTGTATTGCCTGCATGTATGTGAGTACACCCATGTCGTGCAGTGCTGAGGAGGTCGGAAGAGGGCATCAGACTCCCCTGGAACCATGTGGGTGCTGGGAATCGAACCTGGGTCCTCTGCATGAGCAATCAGTACTCTTAACCGCTGAGCCATCTCTCCAGCCCAGAACTTTGAATTTTAAAAATAACGTGTGTGTGTGTGTGTGTGTGTGTGTGTGTGCGCGCGCGCGCGTGCATGCGCACGCTTGCATGTGTGCATGTGCATATATAAGCTAGGGGTCATCTTAGGTATTATTCCTTAGGCACTGTTCACCTTGATTTTTAGTCATGGTCTCTCTCTGGCTTGGAATTTGCCAAGTAGGCTAGGCTGGCCAGCCAGTGAACTCCAGGGGTCCTCCTGTCTTTACTTCCCCACACTGAGATTACAAGTACATACCACCATGCATGACTTTTTAAACCTGAGTTTTGGGTTCTGGACATCAAATTCATGTCCTCATGCTTTCAGGGCAAACACTTTAGCAACTGAGCCCTGGACTCTGAAATTTTTAATGCTAATTCTTTCTATCAGCGGAACTCTACTTGCACCTATGTCTGAAATATTAAGTTTACGTTTTCCTTAAAGACAGAAGGAGGTGGTCAAATTGACTTTTTATGGAGAAAGGAAGGCATGAAAGAATGGATGATACTCTTGGACTAACTCATGAATATAGTTGCAATTTGTTGGGACCATTATTTTCATAAATTTCTGTAGTTTTCATAAATCTTATCTTTGTAAGTATGGTTTATCAGAAGTTATATAACCCTAGATATTTGTAGTCTATTCCTGGTGGAATGAAATTGAATGACTTGTAAAAAGTCAACCTTGATGGGTTTTTCTTTTATTATTGTCAAGATGGAAAGAATATACCAGAATGTCATTAACTCTCTTGGGACATAGCTTGACTCTCTGTGGCTATACTCTGTACTCATTGTACAAAGCTAGGATAGAACAGAAATGTGATTGGATTGTCAAAAATTATATTATTGAAGGGTAAAGGAATACAGATAGATATAAATTACCAGTTGGTATATACTACTGTGCAATAATAATAAGTAATCTAAACAAGATGAATGTAAGGGCCATGAGGTTAAGGGTCTTGTTCATCTCCATTTCTACAGCCCAGTGTCTAGAACAACACCAGACCACAGGCGTATGTACCTAAATGAATGAATAAGCCAATTGACTTATTTGCAAATGGCCTAGTCCTAGTATCAATGATTCAATTCCGGGGATCTGATGCCCTCTTCTGGCTTCTGTGGTTGTTGCATGACTTGGATGGACTAGCAAACATGCAAACACTCATACACATAAAATAAAAAATAAATATTTTAAAATGATGACTTCATTGAAGAGATTTAGGGATTTTTTAAGACAAAGTAATTAATTAAAACTCCTCACTACATTTAAAAACAAGGAATCAGGGGCGAGGGAGATGGCTCAGTGATGACGTTGCTGCATGAGGACAAGAGCTCAGATTCTCAGAACCCATGTAAAGAAACTGCACAAGTGTGGTGGCCACCTGGATTCCCAGCACTCATGAAGCAGAGTCAGGAGATCCCTGAAGAAAGCTGGGCAGCTAGACTGCTAGAATCTGACAGTCTGGTTCAGAGAGAGACCCTGCTGCAATAAATAAAGTAGACACCAGTGGAGTAAGACACCTGATAACAAGTTCAGTCCTCCATATGCATGTGCTTCAGACTTACACATGCCTGTGCAAAAACATGCACAGGTACTTGAACACATATGCAAACACACATGCACACATACCACATATGTATGAAAAACAAACAAATAAGGAATTCCCCCAAAAGAACAAGGGGCCAAAATTATAATGGTTAAATTTTATCTGTCAGTTTAGTAGGTTGTTTGGTCAAACACTAGTTTATGTTTTTGTGGAAGTATTTTGTGGACATAACTAACAGCTCCACCTAGCTAACTTTAAGAAAGGTTGTTTTTGATAATGTTGATGGGTTTCATTCAATGACAGAAGGTTATGGAATAAATATAAGATTTTCTGAAGGAGCATTATGTCTCAAGATAGACAGAAATCTTGATTGAATTTCTGCTTTACAGATTCAGATTCAACATTTGCCTGGGTTATCAGCTTGTTATAGAGACCTGCCATGTCATAAAATCTTATGAATGAAGTCCTTACAATCAATATTTCTCTCTTCAGTCTGTATCTCTCCTGTTGGGTTTACTGATTTTGTTGGAATCTTTTTGGAGAACTCTGATGCACCAATACAGCTGTTTTAAGAACCTTTGAAGTTCCTATAATTGTAAGTATTGCAGTTTACTTTTAGTTCTGGGTTTTTTGTATATGCTCAATTTCTTCCACTAATTTGAAAATATATAACTGAAAACATGTAGAAACTTTAATGTAAGTTTGAGGCTAGTTGTGCCATGGCCATCTCTACGCTGTGTTCACCTTTCCCTTTTCTTTTTCATGTTACCTATTAATGCTACAGACAAACTTGTGGAAGAAATGACAAAATGGGAGACATTCTTTCATCTTAATATAAACAATTTTGTGGCATGAGGGGAGATGGGGACATGGAGGTGCAAGAGCTGTGCTTTGTTGAATTGTCCTGGGTATGAAGGATAGGAGACGCTCACCATAATAAAGCTCAAGATCCACATTGCATATGTTATTGCTCACCTTCTTCCTGTTTAGCACTCAAGTAAGTGCCAGAAAGCAATCATCAAAATGGCAGAATTTTAAGATGGATGTGGGAGAAAATTGGAATAGAACCAAATCTTAAAATTATTTTCTACACAGTTTTTCTTAGAACAGGAATTTAAAAAAGTAAAATTTTCTGAAGAAAAATAAATTTGAAACTTGTGAGTTTAGACATTGGAAGAGACTTTGAAAGAAATTCTTGTGATTGTCGTATCCCTGGACAGACAGTGCCTTTTGAAACATATTTTAAAGCCTTCTCAGAGGGAACAGCAGCCTACAACTCTTCTTAGCCACCATTTGAGTATTAAATAATTCCTACTATTGAGAAATCTTCCTTTTATCTAACATAATTTTCTCTTGTTCTGGTCCAAATTGGAGTGGAAGAGAAACTGGTGATTATTCTGTGTGGGAGAGCCCTTCATGTATTTATAGATTGTTATTAAATTATCTCAAATCAACCCCTAATCTTCATTCTGAATAATATCTATTCTCTTGACCTCTTTTATTAAATCTTTTTCCAAACCCTTCAATCATGTTTTTAGGTTTCTGTGAAACCAGTTCATTTTCTCTCTCTGCTTGCTTATAGAATACAGAGCCAGAGAGAATATTTTTGAAGGGGTAGGAGTTTGATGAAAGGATCTCATCCTTTGTATTATGTATGTGCACACCTTTCTTTACACAATAGATATTTAAAATAATTTTTTTATAAATCAATTGTTATACTCCCAAGAAGTCTACCCTTTGAAGGATGGATTGAGTCATTTTAAAATGAATGCTTTTGTTTGGAAGATGTATAAAAAGAGCTGATTTATTCAAGTCAGATTTTCATGTTTGCATATTGCTTTCTTAATGTGGAGCTCCTCTCTATCACTATGCCGTCCTCATCTCTTTGCTCTATAGCAATTCTGTAACCAATTTCTGGTTGTGGATCATTATGTTTTAGATGGGCTTCTGACTGCTGCATTTGCACATACAGCTTAGCCTTTATTTGCCATCTATGTTAATGATATTTGTAAAAATGTGAAGAATAAATTGTAGTGTGGTCATTAGGAGATTACAGTCTAGTGAAAAGGTAGAATCCATAGGAGATAAAACTTCAAATGGGAAGGAATGTAAGTGTGTTTGAATTGGACCTTTAAAGGGAAAGAGATTACCTGGAAACATGGAATGTGGGAAGAGGTTGCTTTTGAGAGGGTTCTTGAAGCTGTTGTAGAAGCAGAAATAAGAAAGGAAATGGATAGCAAAAAGCACTGTCCCAGCAGAGCAACGGCACTGGGGGAAGGACTTGTCTTCACCCCCACCCCCAAAATGCAGACAAGACTAAAGAAAACTGGAAATAGAGCACTGGGTACTGTTCAATGCTGCTTCTATCAATGATCAGTTTTAATGGGGACATAGCAAGGTTAAGAGTTTTCTTTAAAGAAGAATGTAAACTAATGTTTATTATTTTTTACTACCCAGAATCCAATGACCCTTGCTATTTCAGCAGAATCTCCTGTTATGTACTTTTATTTGGAAGCTGAATTCTATCTCTCATTATGACAACAATAAATGGATCAGGAGACACATGGCCTCTATTCAGCCAATTAGAAGCACCTGAGCTACTCTTCAGTTTGCGAGATTAACCCAGATGTACGGACATATAGGAGACTATCTCATTAGCAATGCATGTGCTAGGGTAATGGTGAGCCTCCAGTAATAGTGACTGTGTCAGTCCCTGACTCCTCCAGACATTACTTTGTGTCCCAAACTCTCTAACCTTCTTTGACACCTCACACTTTCCTGAACTTGGTTTTGGACATTCAACTAGTTCTGAGAATTTCCTGGTCATGGGGACACAATTCTTTTTCTCTTCATGTTAGCTGAAGTCAGTTTCAGTGGTTTACAATGATTAGAACAAATATTCATCTAGTGTTTTTGTACAGAGTCGTGTGGAATAGATTAAGAAAAGATATCAGAATAGTTAGGCATTTGTCATCATCTGGGTTAGAAGTGATGTTCTGAGTTAGGACAATGCAGTCAGAATGGAGAAGAGGCCATGATTGTTGAGCTATGATAATGGAATTGAACATGAGGTTGAATCAGACTGTACTGTCTTTCACTATTTCATCACCCAAGGTTGACTCATGCTTGGTGTACCTGGTACTGTGGACATTCTGTCTTTTTTCGCCCCCCTCTTCTGCATAACATGTATTTTGCTCTTGAAGTTCTGAAGTAAAGAATGTGGCTTTTTGGAGTAAAAAAGAAAAAAAAAAGACTTTCATTTTAACCAAGTGTGACTCACCAGAATTATCCTACTAATTAAACTGTAAAATAATACACCTGGGGAATGGAAACTTACAGTAGAGTTTCAGGTGACGTGAAAGGGCAAGGTGCTCTACTATTAACCAAAAGGGGAATGGTGAAGGAGGAATTAGTCAATACAGGGAAGGTGATGATTACTAGGCATGATTCAGATAGCTTGACTCCTAGCTCTACTTTATTACAGGGTGACAGATAACTCACGTCTTGGTTTATTTAGCACTGCTATGGCAGGAGATGTGTAATTTATAAGGAACAGAAGTTTTTTCTTACAGTTCTAAAGTCTGAGGTGTCCAGTGACAGGGTTAAGTAGGCTCAACTGACAGGGGCTGCCCTGTTCCAGGATGGCCTCTTGGTGCTGCATTCTCTGAGGGGAGGAGCCCTGAGTTCAGTGGCAGAAGGGATGGAAGGGAGAAAAGTAAGAGACACAATAGAAAAACCCCTTCCTCCAATCACTTTTATAATGACATTAATACACCAGTGGGCAGAACCCGTATAACCTAATCATTGCCCAAATACCATACCTCCCATTACTGTTTTACTGCAGATTAAGTTTCAACATCAAATTTGGAGGGGACAAAACCATTCAAACTGTATGTGTGTGTTTTGTCCGTTTTCTCTGCTTCCCTCCCACCTCTCCTCCTTCCCTCGGTTCCACTTCTTTTCGTTTCTTTCATTTTTTGTTGTTTGTTTGTGATAGGGTCTCACTATGTATCCTGGCTGTCCTGGAACTCAGTACATGTGGACCAGGCTAGTCAAATGGCTGAAAAACTCTATTCTCTGTCTTCTTAGCTTTCACAAAGATTTCTGGGGCTCCCTGGGACCTTTTCATTGGTTAATTGTTCTTGTTGGCATCTTTATGTCTACATCCTTCTTCACCCATGATTAGTCTATGTTGTGGTCCTAGAAGAACAGCCTCTCAATAATTTTTTTCAGATACTGAATTTACACAGAGCATTTATCAACATCTTTGGATGTACTATATGCCACCAGGAGGGGTATACAAACATCTCAAGGTCTCCTTTTAGAGTTTTCCTCTATTCAAAGTACCTCTTAGCCTTGACCTTGACCTTGAGTGTGTTGTTACCTTTTCCTGGCTCCCTCTTCCTCATGTTCTTGTCCTTCTTCATTGTAATCTTTGTTCTGCCACTTCTCGCCACCTCTGTACCATGTGTCATACACTGTGATCTTACCCTGTTCTCTGAAACTCTGGAATAAACCAATACCTATCCTTAGGGTTTCACTATTTATTCCAAAAATTATTTTGTCTGTAAAACAAATATTGTTGTTAGGTTTCTTTCGCTCATTGCCACTTATACTATACAGAGGTGTTTCCATGCAATCTATCTGTCTTTACATACCACAAACTCTACATGTAATAGTTTACATGTAATAATTTGCATATTTTTACATATGTATTTTGGAAAGTAATTGGAGCTTACCATACGCATTTCATACCATATATATCTTATGAGGTATACATATACTTTCTTAAATTATAAATGTGCAATTTAAAATCACATATATTAATGAACAAATGAAGTCAGTTAAAGATTCCATTATTACAAGCAATGTTTTAATAAGTAGCCCTATTTGTATTCATTTTTTAAAATGTGTCTCCAAGGACTGGATGGCTAGAAATGAAATACTGTGCCAGAAAGATTCAGTAATTTTGTTGTTTAACATACTCTACTACCAAGAAGTTATGTAAGTGTACACACTGGCCACAATTTTGGAAATTTCTGTTCCTTGTATTTGAATAAATATTTACTCTTTTAAAAAATTATTGATTTCTTGGCCAAAATTATCCTTTATCATCATTTCTTAAATATCAGTGAACACTAAACACTTTTTTCAGAAGTTTGTGTTTCTCAAAAACCTTTCTCTCTTTAGGTGACATTTTCTTTTTATAAACTAGTTTATAGAAGTCTTTCTTAAATTATATACTAGCACAATGAACATGTGTCTTATTCTTTCAACCAGTCATTTGCCTAGCATTTATTTATCTGTTATTAGAGACAGGGTCCTACTAGCTTGTCTGGGCCTGGCTAACACTTCGGAGCTCAGGCTACCCTCCCTTCTCAGCCTTGGGAGTGGCTGGGACTGTAGGCTTGCGCTGCCATGCACAGCTTCTTTTCCCCCTTTCAAGTCTGAGTTTTATAGAGAAAGGCCTTCCTATCTTTCAGACTGAAAACATTTAGAAACATGTCATTTGAGTTTTTAAATCCAGGTAAAATTTATTTCTGTGAATTATGACAGAAGAATTTGACAAAGTCTTCTCAAACATGTAGATCATTGTACATAAAATGTTCTTAACTGTATGTTTTCACAACTGACTCAAAATGCTTTTGAAAACCTTTTTGAAATGTTACTTTTCTTTTATTAATCAA
>NW_008358866.1:6278171-6288400 GCF_000622305.1 Nannospalax galili | reverse complement strand
TTTACTTAGTGAGCTTTGTCTTAAAAATATTTTATTTATTAGTTTTATTTTATGTGTATGAGTGTATTGCCTGCATGCATGTAAATGCACCCATGTTGTGCAATGCCCTAGGAGGTCAAAAGAGAGTGTTGGATTCCCCTGGATTGGAGTTACAGATGGTTTTTAGCTGCCATGTGGGAGCTGGGAATTGAACCCAGGTCCTCTGAAAGAGCAGCCAGTGCTCTTAGCCACTGAGCCATCTCTCCAGTCCCATCTTAGTTTTAATAGTAATAGTATTCATAGTATTTTCTATTTTATATAGGTAAAACAGAGTAAGTGTATTATCAATTAATCTGTATAAGAATCCTGTCATCTTCAGGGGGAAATGGAAATATCCACATGAACTCATGATTTTGTATAAAAATATTATATTTTCTAAGCACTTTTCTTGAAAGATATAGTACAGAAATGCTACCCTTTGCAACAAGTGAATGCTACCCTTTCAGCAATAAGGCTCACCACAAATGATAATGTTACTTGCTGAGGTGGCAATCTTCAGGTGCATGAAACAAAATGAAAAAGAACCAGGGAGATCTTGCTGTTCCAGAAGGGGAGAAGTTTTCAGACACTCATAAAGCCTCCTCAAAATAGTCTGGGAATCAGCCCTAGCATTTCCTTGGCCAAAGGCAGGACAATTTTATGATTAAATAAACACTGGCTATAATTGATTGAATCACATGAAGACACAATTATATCAGAAAAGAGAAAACCCAACAAAAAAACTTTACTTTTGCTAGTAGAGGCGACTGTTAAACTATTTAACATATACATTGGTAATTAAAATGAAAGAATTAAGTATTTATTTTTTCATTCTATTTTGAAAATGCTTTTTTTTATCAAAAGCAAATCGTTTCAGGATTTTTTTTCCCTAAAAAATGCAACTAATCAATATGGAAATAATAAATAATACAATTAGAAAAATCATTTTATTTTGTAATCCATAATGAAAAAAGTGATTCAGGCAAAGATTATTGGTGCATGCTAAACCATTTGGTGAGAGGTATCTGAGGAATTCAATATTTGCATAATGGCAGAATACCAGTTTACAGATTATTTATGATTGCAAAAGAAAAAAGTTAATCTCAACATGGAAGACCTGACATCTCAATTTGAACTCAGTGTCCAACCACAGCAATACTGGCAATGGACAACTGAATCTTTTGTACATTCCAAGACATGTAGACAGCATAAATATATAGTTTGATCAAATTTTATAAAGCAAATGTCTTATTTCACAAGTAAAAAAATGTAAAAGAAATTTCTAGCTCTCAGAATCCCTTCTGTCTTTTCTATATCATGTTTTGTTGATGTATTAAGCATGTTCAAACAATTATTTTCTTCTTTTGAGAAAGGGTCTCCTTGTAGCCTCAGCTGGCCTGAAACTCACTATGTAGACTAGACCGGCCTTGATCTCCCAGAAATTAGCCTGTCTCTGCCTCCTGAGTGTTTGGATTAAGATGTGGGCCACCATGCTAGCTCCGCAAACAAATTTTTATGTCATATTTTTCTAATATATCTTGACTTTGAATTTTATCTATGAAATTTAAAAACTAGCAAAAAGGGCATTTTTTGTGTGTTTCAGATATGTATTAACTTCATTTTGTAGAAATATATTAATCTATACCATTTTGGTAGTTTTTATATCTTTTCTCTATATGTGTATATATGTATGCAAAGAAGACTAGCAAAGAAAAAATTATAAATGTAAACAGCTAAGTACAAATATCAGATATATCTAAGGTAATTTGATACTTTGTTTTTCTGTAGTGTACCTCTTCAGGTTCTGGTATTAACTAGATGCCTTATTTTAAAAGTCTTCCTATGACAGGTGAATATTTAGGTATTTTCAACTAAATGTAGAAAGCATGCCAGTTTTGAGTAAAATACCGACATACTTTGCATTCATGAAAGTTGCCCCTTATTTGTGTAGGACACAGGTGTTTTAAAGTTAAAAATTTCCTTTTCATTAGCAGTTTCCAAAAAAATCACAGTAAGCCATGCACTGTTAGAGCAAGGTCATTGGATTAATCATACTTAAGTGGAGGTGTCGCTGAGCTGAATCTCGTGAACTGTGAAGAGGCTTTTGTAATCAAGACATAAATACAAAATCCTATGGAATTTCTTAAAAACACTAGAAATCATTATTTTGATTTTCTCTTTCCCAATATTCTCATCAAGATGCAAATATATGGTACTTAGTACTTCCTAATTATAAGTTATTAATCAAGTATTAAAAAGTGGCTGCATTTTGGGAATTTGGAAGTAGGTATTAGTCATGATCTTGCAAAGCTCAAAGTAAAATGGAGAGTGAGTGTATACACAAGGATTCACTCAGTTTCCGCACGTCTAAGACATGATACAGTCTTTCTGGGTGAAGAAGTCAGTAAGAAATAAAATTAGAGAAAGTGTTGGGTCCACACAGAGGTGAGTAGGCAGATCTCATTTGCTTAGATCTTCAGGCACAAAGTGACTATTGTCAGACTTTCTGCCACCAAAAAGTTCAAAATATCTCTAATAGGAAGAAATTGAGCCAGGATCTTAAATCTGACAGAAAGTAAATGAGATTTCTTTAGCTCTGACTTTAAGGGTTTTTTTTTTTTTTTTTTTTTTTTTTTTTTTTTTTGCTATCCAAGTCAACTGATGTTTGGTTTTTATTTTGAAGTATGGAGAGCTGTTCTTATATAATGGAAACCTGCACAAATATACAGTGATGAAGACTTTTCTTTTTTTACATTTATCAATTCTGATCTTGGCCTAACCCATAAAAGCAGCTTTATGATGTTTAAAGCAATTCAAATTGCACAATACCAGCAAAATTTTTAGAATCTGTTTGTCTGCTTACCTACCAACCTACCTACCTATCATCTATCAATCTTCTACCTAAATTCAAGCATATATATGGGATTTTGAGTTAATATTTCCTATCAATTTTATATAATTTTATATTTACTAGATTTTGATTTTTTTACTCATACAAATTATTTACATATAATTTTAGTATCCAGGTGTTGACATGTAGTGATTTTCTGTTTTTCATTGCTTTATAATTGTGCTCTTTTATTTTTTCAAATTTGGAGTCCAATGGGTTGAATGGGGGAAGATTAGAGCCAAGTTAAATCTAGTGTGGTTGAAATTGTGTTCAATAACTGAGGTTTGCTATAATAAGAAGTGGACCTTGAATAAAACAAATTATTTAACTGAATGGATTTTACAATACATGACAATTTGCTACTTAAAAGAACCAACTTGCTTTTGCCTACCACAGATTCAGTCTAGATTGCACACAGCTCTTTATTCAGGTCCAGTGGCTATCTATGCCCAGCTAGCAGAAAACTGGCTTTCTTGCTAATTGAAAATTTTAAAAGTAACCTCAGTAGACAGTAAATGAGTCATTGGTTTGATTGAACACTTTTGTGTATGACTTAAAATGTTTTACAATATTGGCTTAAAGAAGCAAAAACCGAGTTGAGGTTATAGATTATAGCAGAGGGAGCATGCCACAAATAATAAGTTTGTAACATAAATGAATATTTTCATTGGCTTAAAGTCATTAAAATGCCCATATAGTCTTGCTTTGATTTAAATATTTAAAACAACTACTTTTATGTCTCTGATATATAGAAAGCTCATTATAAAGCTCTAAAAGTTGAATATCTTTTTAAATGGCAAATTGTGTACTGGAGAAGCATCCAAAATGAGGATTGGATAGTCCTGCCAGGTTTTAATGTTTTTTCCTTGGTTTTAATGGATTTCTTACAATGATGACTTTTGAAGGAGCATTCAGAATGTAGAGATGTTGGCAGAGAGGATTCATACTTATACAGGAATGATAAATGTAGCAACTTCTCAATACATTGGAGTTTCTGTAACAAACAAACTGGAAAAAAAATCTTGACTTTTTAAGGCTTGTATTCTAAGGAAAAGAGAGGGATGACAGACCAAAAAAAAAAAAAAAAAAAAAAAAAAAAGAAAAAAAAGGAAAAAAGCACAGTGCACATCAAGTGCTTTAAGTGTGATGGAGAAACACAAACAAGAAGGAAGACAGAACATTGTGTGGATGGTGGACCACACCTTTGAGGAGTGACATGAAAGCAAAGACCTAAAGCAGGTGAACCATTCTCCAAATATCTGAGGAGCATCCTAGATCTTCAGCAAATGAAAATTGGTGAGATGGGAGTTTATTCCAGGAGTAGCCCTCTGGCTTACTTATTGAAAACAATCTATGAAGAGGGATGGAGACAGATTAGGTGAGAGATGATTGTATCTCAAACTGTCATGGAGAAAAGTGTAGAACTTTGGATACCATTTAGAAGAGAGAAGTAGAAGGACTCGCTCATTAATCCTTTTGAGCTTGACTTAAACATGAGAAGACATTTGGCTTTAGCCACTTCTAGAGATGGAAAGATTTCAGAAGATGTGGGGAGGACTACCGGGTGAATAAGCTTTCAGTGGCCCCTGGGACTTTGCCTACAGAAAACCAGAGTATGAAAGTAAAGATATTTGAGGCAAAGGGATTGATATGTGAAATGAAATTTACCATTGGAAATAATGATTTGGGAGAAGTTGGGATGGTCACCATGGTATCACCACTGTGCTCCTTAAAGGCTGGTTCACAAGGAGACTCAGCTCACCACCAGCTTCTGTATTTTAGAGAATACTTACTTCTGCTATAAAATGTTAGATAAGATAGTTACTTTCATTTTTATGTTTAAAACTAACCTATGTTTATTTATCAATGAATGTTTTAAACTAACGTATGTTTATTTGTCAATGAATAGTCATTCAGGAAAAGACAATAAACAAAGCAAAATTGAGACACTGTTTTAATAAAATTTGATTGCATAAAACTGAGTTTGGCTGAAATTGGGTACCACTGATACCTTTTGCTGGGGTATTCTTGTTTTGGTCATTCGCTTCATCCCACCTTACCTTTCTTAAACAGCAGGAAGGGAAGTGTAATGTATTTTGTTGTTATTGCTGTGGATTCTTAAAATTCACTTTTTGGAGTATTGAGGATTAAACTCAGGGCCTTGAGCAGGCTAGTTAAAATGACAAATCACTAACTGTAGATTATACTGATGGGAGAGATTTTATGGGCTGATACCAGGGACTGAGTGCGAAGAGCATTGAGAAGGGTCTGGCATTGCCAGTGCTGTAGTTAAACAGTGCATGGTAGGTCACTGCCAATCCCAAGTGTATTCGGTCTGGTAAGTACATCAAATGTGATTGGGAAGTGGATGCCTTGCTGTAAAAGCTGAAATGGAACCCAGTCATTCCATATTACCAGTAAGTCTCTTTTTGAGGTCCTCAGAGGCTACTTCTAGGAAGTAATTACAGCGTGCTCAGATGCACTTGAAAGTGCAATATGCCCATTTGACAGCTTCATGAAGCAAAAAATATTTTTCATTGCAGACAAACTATTTTTTGTATTTCAAAGATACTATTTCTATTAAATGTCATCAGTAGATGTGCTGGCTTGGTCTTCAGTCTCCACACTATGCTGTGGAGACTTCCAGGGATCACTTTTAAGTGTTGAGTCAGTCTGAAATAATATTCCATGCTGATTATCACCAGGGGGCAAAAGATTGTTAGCCTCCAAATTGACACTAGAGGGAGCTTTCTTCTAATTTTTAAACTGGCTTTAGAAACCACTGAATTTAATAAATCTGTAAGTATATGAACTCATTGAATAATCATTCTATTGGAACAATCATTTACAATGCTGGGGAGAGCTCTTATTCTTATCAAGAAAAGACTGTCATGTAGTGTAATAACTACTGAATCTGATGTTTCCAAAGAACAGTGGTTAAGACCATTCACAGACTGGGAAGATATACCATTAATTTTGAGTTCTGGTAGGCAGTCTTTCAACAGTGAGACTTTCATCATTGTTTTCCACCTTTTGTGATTGTTTGGATAGAACAGATAATGGATATATTATGTCATATATATGGGCAATAGAGGGAGATATTTGTATATGCTACATAAAAATATGTAGCTATAAATACCTGTATACTGCAGCCTGGGTATGGTTATATAAGAAAACCAAAAGGAGCCTAGAAAGATGTAAACAACATCTTCTACATAATTGGGAATACATGGCACTTGGGAAAATGTCATTTCTGTTGAGAAGGAATGAAGAATGACACCATACTTTTAATTAACTTCATGGTGTATTAAATGTTACTTTAATCTTTCTGTCATAACTATGCAGTGTGACAAATGGCTTGCTAGTGGAAAGAATTATATAATGATTAGAGAATATTTGGGGAGGTTAATTTGAAGATCACAAGTTTTGTCCACAACTGGACAAAAAAAAGAATGAATTTAGATTTGTTTTAAAAATAATTACATACACAATTAAATGCCTTCATCAGCACAAAAAATGGTTCAAATATAGACAGATGGATGGATGGATGGATAGAGAGATGGATAGACAGAGAGATGGATAGATGAATAGAGGGATATATATATATATAATGGATAAATGGATAGATGAATAGATGAATGGATAGATAGATAAATAGGTGGATAGATGGATAAATAGATAGATAGATAGATAGCAAATCCCTATTAGATTTGCATCTCTGGAGAAGCTTTATCAAGCACTGTAAAAGTCCACAACTCTCATTCTTGTTTTTTTTTTTTTTTTATTGTCAGGCATTGCAATACTGGACAAGTCTGTCAGACACTGTATGCTTTTGTTTTCCTACCCATGAGGGTACCTGCCTGTCTACCTGAAGAATTATTTCAGTATATGTCAAATACTTTGAAGAATGCAAAGGAAGAGTGTCAGGCTATATCTGACAATGAACACACACCTTCAACTCCAATTCCTCAAATAATCATAGATGGTAGAGGGAAAGAGTAAAAAATCTCGTAAGCGAATATCAAAGAGACCCTGGAAAAAGACATGGTCCCAATCAACTCATTTGTAGAGGAAATTCATTGTCCCAATTGAATATTTCAAATCACAGTCATTGCCAGAAAATTAGTAAACAATATTCTGCATAAAATATTGAAAGACAAATAATGAGAATATTCATGTGATAAACATTTCAAAGAAGGTATCAGCTAAGGTCAGAGAGTAGATTGGAGAGAAAAAGTGTTATCTATAGACTTACCAGTCATATTCTTCCTCCACTGTGGGTGCCCCTGGAAGGAAAGATCTATCCCAAACTCTTGTAAACATTCTAAAGAATATTGCTTACTGGTGGTAGAATTCTTATACATAAACTACTTGTGGCACATACCTCTGGTCTCCTTATGTTAAATGTACCTGAGAATGTATAACTCTATGAAGCATAACTTCCTGGAGAATATCACACCAGCAGTAAAAATTTCTGAGTATAAAAATAGAGATGTTTCATGACAGAAGTACTTCCTTTATGTGAGTAACACTATTGGATGCAGCATCTAGAGTTGATATACTACATCTGAAGCAAGACAGGTACTCACACAGTGCAAGAAGACTTGAGAGTATAGCTGAGGCTATCCCAGGCTTCTCTAGCTTTCTCTTAGCTTAGCTTACTTTCTTAAAATGATTTATGGTTTGATTCTGGATGAGATCTAACCTTTCACATTATTTCACCTATATTCTGCCTTACCTAAGATTGCCACTTTACAATTTCTGGGGCTTCCTCAGTCTAATCTTTCCTCCCTATACCAATATGAAAGCTTGTCTCCTTGATTCAATTTCTTGACTTGCTATCAACTCATAATTTGATTATTATCAATTCATATACACTTATTATTTAAAGTTGAGGTTCTCTGGCTAAAGAAAGAGTTCTGAAATCTATGTCTGATCACAGAACGGCAGAGACAGGACATGCTGTTTTCTGGTTCTCTCCAGATGGACATAACCTTTTTACTTTTTAAAACTTCCATGTGATTAAAAAAAAAACTCTATTATCATCTGTCTATCTGTCATCTATCTATCTTTGTGTGTGTGTGTGTGCGCATGTGCACACTCACATGTCACATAATGCATGTGGAGGACAAAGGACAGGGGTCATTCTCTCCTTCTACCGTATGGGACCCAGGGATTGAACTCAGACCATCAGTCCTGGCAGCAAGCATCTTTACCCACTGAGCTACTTCCCTGTGACTTTTTAGATGCTTCTTGTGACACATTCAGCCCTGAAATAAAATCTTTTGCAAAGATGTTTATTTCTACAATTAGGATAGAAACATGTTGTTTGGGGTCTGAAGAATTCCCTGAATTGACCACTCAGACACTCAGACTCAGGAGAACTTTATTGAAACTGACTGGCCAGGGACACAGGGAGGCTCGGGAGCTGCACTTCGACCCAGAGCCATGGAAATGCAGGGCTTTTAAGCACAAAAAGCACACAGCAGGGGATTTCTACAGAAACCATAAACAGATGTACCAGAAAAGGGTTTGAGCAATCTAGGGGATTTCCAGAGTCAGGCAGAGGGCATCTCTTTCTCAGAGGACAGGGAGGGGATCTGAGGGGCACTCTCCTTCAATGTCAGTATTTTCTAAATCTTTCAC
The DNA here is from genome assembly GCF_000622305.1 of Nannospalax galili. NCBI lineage: Eukaryota > Metazoa > Chordata > Mammalia > Rodentia > Spalacidae > Nannospalax > Nannospalax galili. The sequence continues at coordinate 6,279,846 of NW_008358866.1, read as the reverse complement.
AGTGTTCTCTAAAGGCACTTTTGAATATTGGACAATTAAATTGGGCAGACAGATAAGGCCTTTTGGTTTTCCTCAAAGCAGGGGAGCATGGCATCATTAGCATAAATTCATTTTGCTCTGATTTATTTTCTAAGATCCCACCTTAAAAGAAGAGATGAAACGTCTCTTTTCTTTTACATTTCCTTTTTATTGTGAAGAAAAAGACAAAGATCGCTGAATTTATTTTTCTTTTGATGGTGTGGGGAGCAACTTCAAGGAACTTTTTTCGGTTTGTCTAGCCAGTTATAGAAAATTCTCTGAATTTTCTAGTGATTCAAAACTATGGTAGAAAAGACGAATTAGGGAAATAGAGAAATTAGGAAGCCCATTCTGTATTACTGATTTGATGAATCAGTGTCCAAGGTTTAATGAAGAGTCATCAGAAAAGCAACAATGGGGAAAATTGGTATTTAGAGAATCTTGTTATTTGTTTTTTCCTGAGAAACATTTACATTGAGGTGCAATTAAGATGAAAATAGTTTTCACTGGTAGTTGATTAAGCCTAACAGATGGTCAGTAATTTCTGTTGAAAGAGTTATGGTTTGCAAATAAGGATCTTAATGAGAATTGAGACACTTGGATGCTTTCAGCATACACCTTCCTCTACCCATCCATCAGTGTGTCTGCCATCTTGACAGTGGGCAATAGAGGTGTGAGTTCAGAGAGAGACAGGAGAGTGCTGTCTGGTAAAGTCCTCAGAGGAGAAATCAGCCAAATCTTCAGTATGTGTTTGCTCAGTCATTTTTCTTTAGACCTTCTGTACTTTAATCTTGGCATGAATGCAGATAAGTATGGGGACAGTGAAGCTATCTAGTGTCCTGGAAGAAGGAAATAATTATGCTAATAGGATTTTCTTTATGCTCACTGTCAAGGTTGGCTTCTGTTGCCAACTTGACACATCTGGGAGACGGAACCTCAATTAGGGATTTCCTCTATCAGATTCACCTGTGGACATACCTGTGGCATTTTCTTGATTGTTGAGTGGTATAGAAGGCCTAGCCCACTTTGGGCAGTGCCACACCTGGGAAGGTGGGCCTGGGCTTATGCGAAACCAGGCTGAGTACAGGCCAGAGGAACAAGCCAGTCAGCAGTGTTCCTCCGTGCTCTGTGTTTTAATTCCTGCTTGCAGGTTCCTTTTCTGAATTCCCTCCAGGATGAACTGTGATCTGCATGTGTAAGCCAAATAAGCCTTTCCTCCACTAATTGTTTCTGGTTAGAGCGTTTTTATCACAACAATAGAACACAAAAACTAGATCACTGTCTAAAATTATTTCTTTAAAAAATTCATTATGATACAGAATAACTGTTCCTTAGGGCATTTTCATGCATACTCCTTCCCTCATCTTCCTGTTCCCCTCCTAGCATTTCCCTTCTACCCCTGTCCTTGCCCTTTCTGCTTCCACGTTACATGTGCTCTAGTACATGCCCCAACATCCTTCCTCAAAACCTCTTTACCCCTTCTTATGGTCCCCCTCTTTGTTTTATCAATAAAATTCTTGAGGTTTCCAAGTATAAAACCAACTTTGCTAGAAAAATAATGTATTACATGTACCATTATGCATATGATATGATGTGTATGTACATGGAAATAAACTTCTACATCCACCTAGGAACTTAGAATACCTTTGTGAAATAT
>NW_008358866.1:6264144-6278144 GCF_000622305.1 Nannospalax galili | reverse complement strand
TGTACATATGTACAGACATGGATATATAAATCAAACTTGGTACATTTTCATTAGACAGAGGCATTGTTTGGGGCCATAGCCTAAGTCATTATCTTCTTTCTTTAAATTTTATTTTTGTCTTTTTTTTTTTTTTTTTTTTTTTTTTTTTTTTCTTTTTTGAGACAGGGTCTCCCTGTAGCCCCAGCTGGCCTGGAACTCACTATGTAGACCAGGCTGGCCTGAAATTCACAGAGATCTGCCTGCCTTTGTCTGGGATTAAAGGCGTGTGCCACCACACCAGGTGTTTTCAATTTTATTTTATGTGTGGTGTTTTGCCTGCAATGCAAAACATTTTTCTTTGCATGCAATGCTTGTGGAGATCACTAGAGGCATCAGATCCCCAGGAACTGGAGGGTATTAGGCACCATGTGGGTACTGGGAATGGGACCTGGGTCCTCTGCAAGTATAGTGAATACTTTGAACTGCTGAGCCATCCTTTAGCCCCTATCATTTATTTTCTTAATGTCTATTTTATTAGCTACCAACAAGGCCCTTTTTTCTCCAATGGATGCAAAATCAACAGTATTCATTAAACTTGTTTTCTTGAGTTTTAGAGAAAAATTTCTCAATTTGTTACTTCTTTGTCAAGATACCTCAGATCAGATACCTTAGAAAGTAACTTTTTGTTAGCATGACTTCTGTTTAGTCTGCTTATTGTGATATATTTTCATTCTGGAAGTTGGAGGTTTTTAAAAAAAACATTATTTTTATTTTATGTGCATGAGTGTATTCCTGTATATATGTAAGTGTACCTGTGCCATGCAATGCCTGCTGAGGCATTCAATCCCCTGGAACTGGAGTTATGGACAGTTGTTAGCTGCCATATGGGTGCTGATAATCAAACACAAGTCCTCTGCAAAAGCAGCCAGTGCTCTTAACCACTTAGCCATCTCTCTAGCCCAGAAGTTGGAGTTTTAATACTACTGTATAACACTAAAAAGATAAAAAACCAAAAAACAAGAAAAAAAGAAACCCTTAAAATTTAGCCTCGCTGTAGTTTGGAGCAAAATCTACAATCAAAGAATAATTTCAAACATGTTTTTCCTCAAATATTTCTCATATATTATGAAAACCAATAGTTGTTTCCAGACAGTAACAACTTAAATTATTTTTCCTTTCACTTTTTCTCATGAAAGGCAATTGTTTCAGACTAAGACAGCCTTAGTATTTCCCCCACCTTGACCAAATGATTAGATAGGAGGCTTTTTCAGACCTCTAGGTCCTGGACCCAGTTTTCTAAAGCATTTACTTTAAAAACCTTATAATTGCTAATTCTTTCTTTGCTTCTTTCAGATGTAAATATTTTTAAAAAGCCCTGTGCCAGGTTTACAGCCTGGGAATGTTCTTCTCTGGGACCTAGAGATCCCTTTATTAGGCATTGTCAAGGAGGGTTGTGCCTTCTTTTCTAGGCTGAGTAGGAAAGTAGGAGCATAACCGGTGGGCACCTTACTTTTAAGTTACTCCAGTCATGAAAAAAGTTATGTTCTTTTTGGGTGAAGCCAAAGGGCAAACACAGATGGTCTAAGAGTCTCCCTGGTATCCGAGGTCTGAGTTCTAAAACTCTTCAGTATTTTGTTTCAGCAGAGTTGAACTCAGAATGAAAGACGCATCATCTCCTTTTGGAGTGATTCTAAATAACAATGTCATTAACTGTTCAACTTTGTTCAATGTATTTTCTGCACTGTTACCCCTATGATTTATTGTCTCTTAGCCCCATATAACCTCTTAGCTGCAGGGTTTTGCTCCTTCCTTCCTTCCTTCCTTCCTTCCTTCCTTCCTTCCTTCCTTCCTTCCTTCCTTCCTCCCTCCCTCCTTTCCTTCCTTCCTTCCTTCCTCTGAAAAAGAATCCCTCTAAACCTCTAGAGTAGAGAAGGATGGGAAAGATACAGAATGGGCTTTTTCTTTAGTAGTAAAGGATTTGTTGCATAGGACTGTCCTGTAAAAGACAGATCATAGATAGATGCCTTTTTCCCAAGCTTTGTTGCACCTGCCCACCTAGGCTCATCACAGCTAAGCTTGTTAATTGTTAGGCTCCTTAAGAAAGGAGGGGCAAGGAGAGTCAGCCACACCCCCGACCAAGCATGAGTTGCACAAGGGGAAAGGGCTACGGGTATATAAGTTGAAGAAGTTGAAGGGAGGGTCTCTCTCTATGTTGTGGGACTGTGGGGATGTTACCATTCATGCTTGAATGAAGACTTTCCAGTGTGGCCTTCAGGAGGTGGGGGAGTACCCACACTTCTGTAAGTAAACCCTTTCCTGTTGCTCTGTAAGTAAGCCTAATACACTCACTGATTTCCCAGACTGTAATTTGAAGAAAACAAGCCTACCTTTGTGGTAGGGACCAAAGGTGGTTGTGGTGGTGGTGGTGGGGTGACATTTTTTACACTTCTCAGAAGGAATTTCAGCTACAGATTGAAGGGCTGGGAATGTTGATACAATAATACTTGACTTTTGTGCCTTCATATGTAATACTGTCTAGATGATAAACTGTTGTGAGAGGATTGCATTGTGTATTGGTGCAGACTTGAAAGAAGGAAAGATCTTGAGTAGTCTCCCAGAACTTGGTGGCTGAGTGACGTACAACATGGACCACTGGCTTATTGTTCTTCATTCTCACTAACTCATTCTCTGCTTAAAAATAAACAAAGAAACAAACAAACAAAAACAAAATCAAACACCAGCAACCACAGTCTTGTTTAAATATTGCTTTTATCAGGCAGATCCTATCTTGGAACTTGCAGTGGCTTCAGTTCACGTTTCTGACACATTTCTCAGGGTAGCCTCCAAGCCTCTGTATTCTTGCAATAAATTCTTTTTCTTGAGACTGGTCTCTATGGTTTCAACACACTGTACAAATTCATTCCTTCATGCTTGTTCTGATGGCTTAGATGGGAATGACCCCATAGACTCAGAATATTTGAATAGTTGATGTGTTTGTGGAGGTTTAGGAGGTACTTCCTTGCCAGAGGAAGCAAGTCACTGGGGGCAGGCTTTGAGAGTTGCTCTGTTTTCTGTGCTTGCTTGAAGATGTGAGTGCTCAGCTTTCTGCTCCTGCTGCCTCCTGCTATGTTTCCCTCACCATAATGAACTCTTTATCCTTCTAGAACTGTAAATTCAACACACTCTTCCATATGTGGCCTTGGTCATGATGTTTTATTACAGCATCAGAAAAGTAACTAATACAGTTGTAATGAAGATGTCTCTTTCTCCTAGAATCCCTTTTCTCCTATTGCTCAGTTCTTCCAAGAAAAATTCAGGCACTAGCAGCTTTGAAAATCTTCTGACTACTCCAGGAGTATCTGAAGTCCTTCTTTAAATGCATAGTCATTTACAGGTTGTTATGTAAAACATTTAAATAGTACAGCATTTCATTTATCTGTTATGGTTGCTGACTGTTCTTATGAGAAAATTTTCCAAATAATTGAAGCACTAAAACATCTCATTTTTATGTAATTTTGTATAAAATATTTCTGTCAAGTATTGTGAACATCTCTGCCCAATTAAGCAAAGAATACAGAACATGATTGAAGTCATTGTTCATAGGATTTCATTGTTTATGAATATCAATTGCTTGATTGTGCTTTAATACCATATATACCAAGATGTAGATCTTTATATCAACATTCTTCTAAGTTCATGTTTTCTTCTGTTTCTCTTCTTGATAAGAGCCATTCAAACCTTATTTTCCTGTGACCCATTTCTTTGCCTCCGTCAATAAACTGAGTTTTCCAATTCATCTCTCTCAACTCTTTTGAGTGAAATGAGGTGCTCCTGGTTGAAAGGCAACATATCATCCTAAATTCTAGAGCCTTGGGTCTCTGTCCTCATCAGGAGAATTATTTCTAGCATCTCTGGTTGTCTTTTTATGTCCCAGGATAACCAGCCATATTACATCAGAAGATATAAGAACATTTTGTTTATCAATATCAACCAACTTTTATATCACTAAGTGCTCTGCCCTAGTTAATCTCCAGTTGTATCTGGACTTACTGTGAATTTACTATGTTTAATAATATTTCATGTCTTCAGTGTGACACCTGGAGGAATCAGGGTGACCCTGGGAGGTGCCCTGGTGCTGTCGGTACCCTGGGTGGTCATGACTGTCTAGTGCTGTCACATTTAGTGGGATGAGAACTGGTGACATAGTTCCACATTGCCTGCAGAAGCCTGAGGAGTTCTTTTTAGAGACCTCTTTCTAGGAAGACTTGACTTTGTCACAGAAAAGCATTTCAGGGTGAGCCAGAATGAAGAAGAGTTGGAGTTTATTAAGATATTTTTAGCATAGATGTAATTATGGGGATTAATAGAAAGAAAGGCCCCCAGGGACAGTAGTACACAACCACTTGTGGGCATGACTTCTCAAGGAAGAGCTGCACTTCAGTCCTTAGCAGTAACCATCTGTATGGTTTTGGAGGCTCCCAAGTTATATCTCAAAGAGTTGCTAAGATTTTTTTTCTCCTTTTGCCTTCTTTTTTGATAAATAAGAATTTAGCATAGCTCTGGAGGAGTCTTGACTAGGGATTACAATCTGTTAACCTGGGACCATGGTTGTAAAAGGGAGTCAAGGCATTTTGTACTATAAACGGGGTTTCCTATGAGATTCCTAGAAAAGTATGTTTACAACTGGAAAAGGAATGGGCCATATGTGCTGAAGCCTTAAGCATGATGCATGGCTATCTTAAAATCACTGAAGCATCACTGTATAAAAGGAATAATTTCTCTATGTAGCAAACCAGCAAATGTCATTAATTGTCCTGAAATTCTTGACTCTCAGCTGGTGAGAGATCAACTAGACTTCAGAGTGAGTCTAGTTTCCTTTCCCATGCCCTCCTAATTTTCCCTATCTTTCTTTCTACCTCATGATTAGGATGTGATGTAGAAATGGATCAGAGTGGTAGAAATTCAAAGGACAAGGACGTTGACAATGGTGAGATATATGTACACTTGCCTAAACAATTACCTAAGAAAACCTTTGGCAATTGTGATGAAGATATGTCTTTATCTTCTTGGTGTGTGTAAAATTTAAAACCAGATATAGATCAGAATATGATAGCAAAAAAGCTGCAGTTGTGGAAAAAGAATTGCTACAAACTATTTTCAGGGAATGTGTTTGGAAGTAGGTAGTATACATCAAGGAGGCCTTCAATGCTTGCTGAAGATAGTTTCTTTAAGTTTGTTCCCCACTTACGGGAGACAAGGTTTGATGGTGAAGGGTTAATTGGATGCAGTGTAGTAATGAACGTGTTTTTTTCTCTTGGTTGAGGAAAAGTTGGGAGCAGCATGTTAGGGCTTTCTACAGAAGAGGCTGATGTTGATGTTCCAGACTGCATTTGTTTATATAGTCCCAAGTACGGAGTTTGGACTGTCTTGATATTCATGTAATTTGAAGCTCTTGTTTCTATTCCAAATATACGTTTTATAAAACAGTCACTGGGGACAAATTTGGCTCTGCTCTAAAGACCTGTTCCTGAGATTTTAATTAAAGATAATATATTTATGTACAAAGAAGAAAATTGTTAGGAATTATTGATTATACAATTTAACTTCATAGGAAGAGTATTATAATTTTCAATAACCTGTTTTCAAATTGGGCCTACACTATTTTGATCTCATTTTTTTTTTCTAAAGCTTTGGTACTATTCTTTGGCTGAACAGTGATTATATTGGTCAACTAACAGCTTGAAAACTTATCTCTTTAAGACAAATCATAAAAATCAGTTACTTAATTAACTTGATGATTTAACACAGGTAAAAGGAACCCTTTAATCTCTTACAAGAAGGAAAATCTCTGCTATGTTCTTCTGGTTCTTCTTCAGTAGATGCTTTCGGCTTTAACGTTTGCCTTGTCTTCCTGTGAGGCTGGATTAAGCTATTTGTCATGATGAAGAAAAATAAAGTCATCCCACTCTTGAGTTCGTGTGGAAACTAATAATTCAACTCAGTGTGAGTCCTGGACTTTGGAACAAACCATCCTGAGGCATGAGGAGTGGCCTGCCTGACATCAGCTAGTTTTGAGCTACATGGAGTTCAGGCTGGAAAGACAATCTGAAAATATTTTGATGTAGTTTTAAAAAAACTGTCAGATATTAAAACTTTCAAATTTACTTATATTCCTTGAATAAAACATTTAGAAACATATAGGTGAGCCCTTATAAACTAACAGTCAAAAATATTTTACTTAGTGGAATTAATTCATAATCAAATTTCCCAATTAGAATAAAGTTCTTGAAGATCAAATACTCTTTCTGACTCTAATTGGGTCTGGTTATATTACTATTTAACATTTCTCAGCCATATCATACAGCTTGGTTTTATACACATCACTTTAAATTTTGTGCATGGCTTTTACTCTTTCTATGAGCTAAAATCAGAAGATAAAGCATATGCCTGTGTAATGCCATCCATCTCCATTTATGAAGATGGAGAGAAAAAACATCCTATTTTACTCTCTCAGCCAGAAGCACCATGTTGCATCATTTACAAACAAGAAGTTTTATCCACATCACAATGTAAATCCACAAGGTGGTTTAATTTTCTACTTTTCAAAATAAAAATTACCTTGAAAGTGAAAGACTTTTAATCCTATTTTTTGTCTTTTATAAATATTCACTAAAAGCTATATCTGTGTTCAAACAGTGTCTCTCTAGTCCTCTGCAAATGTCATGAAATGACATTTCTGAATTTTATATTCTTTTTAATAATGATCTCAAATTTTATCACCAAACTAAATTACTCTCCTGGGTTCCAGATTCACACATGCATTTTTTTCTTTGCTATCTTGACTTGAAGTATAGTAGGCATTTCAAACTTAATGTTCCTAAATATTAAGAATAGACTATTCTCTTCTATCCTAATCCCAAATCTAATTTATTTTAAGCCAGTTAACCTCAATAAATGATACCAGCTAATCAAAATAGAAAAGGAGATCAAGAAGTCATTCCTGCCTCTCTCTTTTTCTCTCTCTCTTTCTCTTTCAGTATTTCATTAATTAATAAACTTTTACTCCTATACCAAATAACTGTATTCCAAATCTGATCTCTTCTTTTTATTTACTTTGTTACAAACCAGTCCAGACACATATAATTTTGTTTTTAATTCTACAACAGACTCCTGATGAGTCTGATTTTACTTTCATCCATGGTAATCTGGCTTCCATAACAGGCAAAATGATCATTCTATCTAAATAACAATCAGATTGTGTTATTCTTCTGCTTCAAATCTCCATTGACGTCTTGTTGTATAGGACGGATCATTTTTGAAATTAGGTATGATGCCTGCAGAGAAGAATGCTTGTACTTATGAATATCCATTGCTCTTTTCTCTTTCTTCCTAAGTGCATAGTTAAACATGCCCCATTTTCATACTCTCACCTTGATTATTTGGGATAAAGGAGTGTAGGTAGAGGTGGAGGCCATCACTGCAGCCCTGGCCCATGAAATTTTTTTTTCTAGTTGCTTTCCTCATTGTGTGGCAATGTTAAAGGCTGTGTATTAAAGATATTCCACAGTATGAAAGGAGGTAGGATTCTTCATTGTCTCCATGACACAAACTCCAACCTTAGCCAATTCATACTGGTTGGCTACATACATAGGAAATACAGTTGTGGTTTCTAAAGCTACAGTTTTAGGCATAATCCAGGCCCTGTCCATCTCTCCAAACTCACAGCTGTATCTTTCTTCTTTCTCAACTGGCCCCAGTTAATATGTGCTTATTTACACTTATAAGTTCACATTAATCAGAATCTTCACACTTCCTACCTCTCTGCTTGAGCTCATCTCCCACCAGATATAAACAGGGATACTTCCTTTTCCTCAATCAGGGATCAATCAACTCAAATGCCACTTTTTTCAGAGAAGCGTTCTCTGACTGCCCCATCTAAAGCAGCTCCTCCACCAGTTTCTTACTACAGCATCTTAGTAATAAGTCTTCTTGGCAATTATCAGTCCCTAGAATTGTCTTTTATGTTTTAGAGAGCGTCTCACTGTATATCCTTGGCTGGCCTTGAACTCATGGCAATCCTGTCATAGCCTCCCAAGTGCTGGGATTACAGGTATATGCTTCCACATCTGGGGCTGGAATTGTCATGTTGATTTAAATTTTTAGAAATATTTTCTTTTTATTATTCCTATTTTATGTATGTGAATATACTGCCTTCATGTTTGTAACTGTACCCATGTTGTACAATGCCTGTAGAAGTCAGAAGAGGGATTTGGATCCCCAGGAACTGGAGCTACTGATGGTTGTTAACCACCATTTAGGCACTGGGAATTGAACCTAGGTCCTCTGTAAGAGCAGCCAGTACTTTTAACTGCTGAGCCATCTCTCTAGTCCGTTAAAAATGATTTTAGGTAATTGACCAGGGTGTTTTGTGTATATATGTACATATATGGCATTTATAGCTCAATTGTATATGCATATATACAGGTATATGTGTATATACCATATAGCTCATATGAAACATAGTTTTTTAATATCTTTGTAAATTGCATATAAATAAGGCATTATACAAAGCCCCAGGATTCAGAAGCAGAGTCTACTGTGTAGGTCTAATTTTGAACTCATTAGATGATTATAAGAACTTAATCTTTCTGAGGTTCAATTTGCACATTAAATACTATGTTATCTTCTGTGATTTCATGAGGTATAATGTTTTTTTAATATATATTATAAACTATCCAGAGTTTGTAATATATAAGAGTTAAGGCCACAGGGATTTCTCAAAGCATTCACAAAATACCTTGTGTGTAGATAGCTGTGGTGTCTGTACTTTTAGGTCAATGTACTGATATATATATATATATTAATTAGATACATTGTATATTATCAAAGCATAAGATTTTTGGAGACATATATACCATTCTTTCTTGATCACCACCATTTCTGGGGGCTTCAAAATAAAGAATTGCTTTCCATCCATAATGAAGTTTTGTAGCTGACATTCTTTAACATGTTGCTATTTTCTAGAGGCTGAAGGAAGCAAGTATCAGTGTTATATGTGAAGACTTGAATTTCTGTTCAGATATAATGGTAAAGTTTTTCTTTAGTGGCTCAGCAATCTCTGAGAGACCCATACCCAAGTTGCCTTTTATTGGCCTGAAATCTGCCCAAACTGAACAAACTGGGAATAGACAGTGTTGCTTCACAACCTTGCTATTATCACTGTACACCTTTCCCAGGAAGGAAATTCATCATATCAAATAGCATATGAAATGCTTACAGAATTGTTTTGTGTGTGAGAAATACTTTTTGGGAAATTAGGCATTGTTGTTGTTTAATGTTTCCATCAGAAAAGAAGGTGCCTTGTCTCTTGACCTGCCTCAGACAGCAAGTGAATTATGACTAGTTACTGCCATTGCTCCTAGCTCTGCCTTGGAATATGCAGTAAAGTGATAAGAATATCTCTTGCTTTTGAGGAAGTTCTTTGGTTTTACTCTCAGATGAGTTTCAGGTTTCAGGAGTTCCTCTCTGTGCCCCCACTCACAAGACTGGGGCAATTCCAGCTCAGGGTTTGGGACTGGAAGGTCTTAGAATACTCAGAATTTTCTCTCTTCAGCAGAGGGCTGAAATGCAATGTGAGACATATAGCAAGTGAATTTTTAAAAGCATTGCCACAGGGGAAGGCATAAGGGGAAGAATTCAGTGTTTCTTTGCCTAGTTTCTGTTTCCTGTTTTGCAGAAAAATCCATCTATTGCTTATTAAAAATAATCAAAGGTGGCTTGTTCCAAGACAAGATCATCTTTAAATTTGACAAGGTCCCCAAACAAAGTAGCTTTTACATGCTATTAAGCAAGTTTTCACAAAGTAAGTATTAGCAGCATTATTCCACTTTGTAATACCAGTAAAAGACAATTTTCTTGATATTTGTTAATGAAGTCCACAAATCAGAGAATAGAGACCCAGGAGAGCCCCTCTATTAATGCTTTATGGTACTTATACAAAAGAACATAAAGGAACCTGAGAGATTTTTGTGCCAGGGTGGAATTGAAATGTATTATTGCTTACCAATGAGAATATACAGGAGTTTTTTTTTTTTTCTTTCCTCCTATAAATTGGATTCTGGCTAACCTAATACTTTGCTATAAAGGTCTTTTTACCTTATGGATGTATATTATTAGCCAACTTTATGGTGCTAAGTATATTGCATTTATATGTCTAGTGGGGCCTGATCTAGCTTTTTAAAACTGTACTTAATTAAACACCAGTGCTGCGCTGACCCTGCTTACTCTGGAGGAAGGAAAAGTTTAAGATCACATGAGTTATTGGTGTGAATATAACACAAGTTAATTATAAGTATTTTCTTATGATTTTTGGGGGAGAAAGAACACCCTACCATGGCTAATTTGACCCTTTTCCTTCATACTTGACAGTTTCTGCTGTTTTAAAGAAATACATTTTATCATGGAAAAAACAAAGCAAATTAAAATACTCATAAGTCTCACCTGTGAATCCCATAGAAACTTTGGAAAATGTTGTATAATGCTCATGATCAGAAAATACATCTAGTAAGATGCTGTTCAATGAAAATTAAAAATACTGTTGATTATACATTTTCCTGTAGCACCTTCCAGTACTATGAGAGCTAGCCAGCAGGGAGGAAGCTTCCTGCTCAGTACTGAATTGATTGGTTTCTCCAATATCCCATGGCCAATGTGTGTCAGGTTTTCAACAACAGGTTTTACTATCAAGTCCTTGTGGGCATCCAGGAGAAATGGCAATAGCCTGTATTGTTTTTAAGTGTCTCTAGGATACCTCTGACCAACAACTTGATGGAAAGAGGTATTCCATACCTGGCACTGGGCTTTTATCGTGTGGTAACCTATGACTTCTAATATGAGCATAATCCCCTGTGTAGGGTAACTCCAGTTAAACTCTTTTATATGGATATATATATATATATATCTTATAAAATAGTAGTTTCCATATGGCTTTAAACTGTGATCTGCAATAATGTTGGGCATGGCAAAATATGCCCATGGGTGCAATAGTGGTACAGATGTTATGGTGTTAATCAACAACCTTCTGATGAGACTGAAGGTCCACTCCCCAGGAAGAAATACATGCCTAGTACTACAATTTGGCCAAGAACCCAGGGTTAGAGAGCTCACAGCCCCCAGTGTGAAACTACTACTATTGTTTTGCTAAATGGACACAGTATCAAATTTGCTTCTAGATTCCTTTCTCTCTACCCATAGTTTAATGCAACTCTCAGATATCCTCAGAAAAGTTTCTTTGTGCAATGGATGGAGATGAATGCAGATGTTTACAATGGGCTAAGAAACAGAGAATAACTGTGGAGTGCTCATCCACAAATGGGACATCTGTATGGAGTGGGAAGGGGGTCCATGAGCCCTCACCCCTAACTGAGGAGCTATTGACAGTTGACAGGTTTTGGGGGGGAGGATGAATCAGTTTTCTTTAAGGGTGTGGTCCTTTAGGTTAATCATGCTCCAGTGGGTGATGCCACACATAGAAGTACATGGACATCATAAATTAGAGTTAATGGATTATGAAATAAAAAACAAAACAAAACAAAGAGGACACGATGTGTTGGTGGGAGTAGAGATTTTGGGAGAGATCTGGGGGAAGTTTCAGGAAGGGATTTGGGAGTGAGTATGATGAAAATACATTGTATGAAAATTTCAAAGATTTAATAAAAATATTTTTAAAAGAAAATTAAAAATACAATCTTCTGTTCTTATTCTTATCTAAGTCTATAATTTACCAGTTTCAAGTTTTTCTGGCTATATAACGCTTTGTATGCTATATACATATCTTTTTCTCTCAATAGGAAATATATTTTAAAAATTTTTCATGAAAGGAACTATCAGAGTGTAACACATTGATTTTAAATTTAGCTTATTTGTGAGGTTTTCTTAGTAATGAACACATCTCTATCTATCACTGTGCATTAATTCCATTTTGTGAATCAACAATAATTGACCGGTGTCTTTTTTGGTGCATATTTTGCTTTTATTATTTGTTACTATAAACAATCCTGCTTCAAAGACTTACCTATGTCTTTATCAATTATATGCACTGAGCAAATCCTCAGAAATTGAACACTCATGTTTGAAATGTTGATGATTTTTCCAATTTGCTCTATGATGATGCTAGTTTACAACCCTCCTTACAGTCTTACTCCAATAGTGTCCAAGGGTGCCTCTGTTGCTCAAACTAGCTTTTATTAGACATTCCATTTCTTGTCATATATGATAGCAAACTTAGAATTTTGGGCTAGTGTAACTTGCCCATTAAAATTTTTGCAAAGTAAATGAATGAAAATGAAAGCAATATTATTTCTATCATGCATTCACACATGAGGTTAGACTGTCTAGAGGATTTGAAAGCTGAATTACACAGTTTACACTGGCTCTGTGGTCAAAGCCAGTAAATGCATGTAAACCTGAGGTAGCTGGTTTTGATGGTATATGTTAATTTGGCCTCTTTGAACCATCCAGGCAGACCCTGATGTGTCTTTAAGTAGTATCTGGCAAAATTTTCCTGATGTTACACTTTGTGAACTGTTGCCTAATCTATTTTATTATTTTTCTTATATATGTGCTGTAAAGGAAATAATTGGTTAGTACAGCTATTGATGCTCTGTAAATTGTCTACTTTTTTTCTTAGAAAATGTTTAACAAAATAAGAACAACTCAATGCTAATGCTATGTAATAAAGGTTTCACAAATATATATTTTCCTTATGACTTTATTTATTATTTCAAATTAGGCATAAAGTGTTCTGAAAAGTCGAAGAGCTTGGGTTGTCAGGCTCTTTCGTGGGATGTCAGGCTTGGGATGAGTGGTTGTACAGCCCTAATAGCCTTCATCCCAGATGCATTCTTGCTTTTTGCTCTTATTACTATTTTTGTTTTTATTTGTGTGCTTATTAGAAAAGCAGTAACTCACATTATGGCTTTTACTTCTCAAATTTTTCATCAAATCCAGGAACCAGTGGAGCATAAAGTGATTTTCCTTTAAACTAAATTGAGTTCCGGAGTTGCTTTTGTCTCTGAATATTGTGAGATTCTGAAAAGTTTCATATTGGATTTTCTGCAGTTGGAAAGCATTTGCATTTCAATCACTTGGAGGGTTGGCCTCTGAGGGTGGCCTTTTGTTCAACCTTAATTTTGGTGAACTCACTCATTAGCTGCTATCTAGACAGGTATTTCCACTTGGTTGGCATCAATCTCGTAGTTTATCTGGTCTTTCATTAGACCTGGTTGACCTGAATTGGCTCAGTTCTCTCTCTTTTATTTCAGAATGGCTCCTGCGACTCTCTCTGTCAGTTTGTGTTGGCAGTGGGCATTCATTTTGTTCTTGGCCGAGTTCCCCATGTGGAGTTGTGGTTGAGTGCTTATGTCTTCTGATGACAATGCTGACTCTACCTCTTTATCTATTCACCTATCCTCCAGCCAGCCTCCACTTCAGTCCAACAAGTGTTTTACTTTCTATTTAGTAGCAACTGGGTCACTTTATAATGAGAACTTTTTTTGTAGTTTTGAAAGTTAACTCTAGTGTTAAAGATATAGTTGTATCTATCAGATCCCTATATTTTCTGACACCATTTACATACAATAAATTTTGTATTAAAGCTAATCTTTGGTGAATAACACTATCCTTTGTGGAAATAACATTTTTCTAAATATCAGATAGACAGACAGACAGACAGACATACATACACACATATATGGAACTCACTTTGTAGACCAAGCTGGCCTTGAACTCACAGAGAGGCCTCTGCCTCCTAAGTGCTGGGACTAAAGGTGTACACCACCATGCCTGGCCCATCTGTTTTTTAAAGTCATTTAATTTTACACTGAGATCTCTGTATGAAAACTCATCAATCTATGTATCTATTATATGTCTATTACTATCTAGCTATATATCTTCTACCATCTATCTGTCACCTATTATCAATCATCTACCATTTCTCTATTATCTGTCTATCATTCAATCAC
>NW_008358866.1:6261016-6264008 GCF_000622305.1 Nannospalax galili | reverse complement strand
TATCTATCTATCTATCTATCTATCTATCTATCTATCTATATCTATCTATGTCTATCATCTATTACCAATCATCTACCATTTCTTAATCATCTATCAATCAATCATCTATCATATAATCTAGCTATCATTTATCACTGATCATTTATCATTTCTCTGTCATCTATCATTCAATCATCTATCATGTTTCTTGCGCTTATTAGAAGTTAACATAATGTTGGGGACCCCTGTTGTGTAAAGTAGCAGTCTCTCCATGTCTGGATAGCCTATGGGCTCGGCTTCATATGCAGAGACTCCTTTTATCAGCAGGGTGCCTTCCCGGCATCTTCCTGACTCATCTTTTGAAGTAGCCATGGCCTCAGGCTCTGGAACTGCCAGCTTTTCCTGTGTGATTTTCAGGCGGCAGTCTGACAGCCTGGCAGGAGCCCACTTCCATATGTAAATAGGGCATCCCATAAAGTACCTATCAGCTAAGGCTTTTACCACTACCCCCACAGCATAAAGTATCCTGGTTTTCCCTCAATAATCAGAGCTGGATCACTAAGACTTGGAGCCGAGCTAAGTCACTGAATAAAGGGGCTGTACCACTGACTGAGCTGAGTTCTGTGTGTGATCCTGCCTCTCTGGAGAGAGCTGTCTCTTCGTAAACCGCGACTCACGGAAATCCAGCTTTTGCCGTCTCCGCACCTTCCCACGCGATCCGGCAGCTGACGGATCTTGTATCTCGAGGAAGTGCGTGGTGGATTGGGACGGAGCCCCGGTAGCAGAGACTCTCAGCGACGCAGAGAAGCAGGGACCCGCCAGCAACGCAGAGAGCCAGGGACCCAAGCAGCAACGAGATGCGGGACCCGCCGCACCCCAGGTGCACGCAGGAGACCAGCGCCAGGCCCAGCAGCTGGCGCTCCGAGATCCCTTCGCCCCCATAAAATAAGACTACCCTGATTTCAAATCCACTCCATTTCATTTTCTGAAATGTTTTAGCTTTGATTGTGAGTACCAATAATGTCACTTAGTAGATAATTGTGCTTGAATAAGCCACTTAATCTTATGTTATCTATTTTCTTATTAACAAAATGGAGAAAAATAATCCTCATTTTAAGAGCTTTTGAAAATCATGAAGGAAAATAATACATATTGACACACTTTATTGATAAAAGTTCCATGCAAATGTTTAGAATCATTATTCTTATCCTGGGACAGATAAGTTAGCAGGGCAGAGCAGGAAAAGCAGAAGTTGAGTAAGGAGACTGCTAGATTACAGAAAGATCTTTGAATGCTGAGGAAGGAGCATTAGCAAGAGCTGGACATACTGAAGCAAGAATGTGAGCAAGAAATGGAGGAAACACTCAAACAGGAGCAAGAAGATCTTGAATTGAAGCACAATTCCACATTAAAACAGCTGATGAGAGAGTTTAACACTCAGGTGGCACAAAAGGAACAGGAACTGGAAAGCACGGTAAAAGAAACTATCAATAAGGCCCAGGAGGGGGAAGCTGAACTTTTGGAAAGCGATCAAGGAGAGAGAAATCAATTGCATAAAAAATTCTGCTTGTGAAGAAGAAATGACTGCAAAAGTAAATAACCTGCAGGCTCCACTTGTGGAACTACAGAAGAAATAGGAACACAAGCTGCAGCAGGAGGAGAGCGCTGGTGACAGTGTAACAATTATGGAGTTACAGACACAGCTGGCACAGAAGACCACTCTAATCAGTGATTCAAAGCTGAAAGAGCAAGCCTTCAGAAAACAGATTAAGAATAGAAGACCATTTGAAAAAATATGAAAAGATGTGCTTGCTTCGGCAGCACATATACTAAAATTGGAACGATATAGAGAAGATTAGCATGGCCCCTGCTCAAGGATGACATGCAAATTCGTGAAGCGTTCCCTATTTTTAGCCTCTGCTCTAGTGGCATAAATTTGTCCTGTGTACTGAAGCAATAAAGCTACTTTAAATAATTTTTAAAAATATGAAAAGAATGTATATGCAACTGTAGGGACACCTTACAAAGGTGACAATTTGTACCATACTGATGTCTCACTCTGGAGAAAACCTACTGAAATTGAGTATTTGCAAAAAGTGCTTTTTGAATATATGATGGGTTGTGAGACCGAGACCATGGTGAAAGTTATAACCACTGTCCTGAAGTTCCCTGACGATCAGACTCAGAAGATTTTGGAAAGAGAAGATGATGCTCAGCTAATGTTCACATCACATCACAGTGGTATCTTCTGAGTAAACTGTCAGTCTGTGCTAAACTGTTAGCATGTGTCATGGCTCCAAACTTCATCTTGAAGAAAACTGTGAGAACAAAGCTCTCATGGGGGCCTTGCGTAATGTGAAGATTAAGAACAGCCTTCCAGCAGCCTACAGGTACATTGTAGATTGCTTTGGAAATAGATTTTATTGGTGGAGAAATGGTGATAGGTTTTTCTTTTTTCTTTCTTTTTTTCTTTTTTGAGTTTTCTCTGGGGAAGTCTTCTGTTGTTTCAAAGATACTTTGGATAATCTGGTCTGATTTGTGAGTTCATTTGATGTTCCTTTCTTCTACTCTTTCTGTCTTTTTAAAGAACTGCTTGCCTTATTCATTTTTAGGATGATTTATTTTTTCCTGTTTTAAAGACTTGTGAAATACATTTTGAGGTAAAAAAATGGATTATTTTCTGATAAATTAGAGAATTTAAGTGACTATTACCCAGATTGATTTTTTGAGTATTTGCTAAAGCCTAATTCTTTAAGCTATGATAAGTACCAAATGGCAGCACCTCGTTGTTTACCTAGCTTTTGTACTTATATTTTTCAGAGGAAAAAAAATTGCAAATAGTCAATACATAACCCTATTGTATGCAGATCTGTGATTGTTGGCCATGTCATCGCAGAGGATCAGATAAAGTTTATTTCCTAATAAAAAAAAGACTTCAAGCCAGTCTTGGTGGAGCACTTCTTTAATCCCAGCACTTGGGAGGCAGAGGCAGGCGGATCTTTGTGAGTTCAAG
>NW_008358866.1:6256216-6260910 GCF_000622305.1 Nannospalax galili | reverse complement strand
AGGACTTCAGAGTTTCAGAGTTTTATGTTCTTAAATATTTCCTAAAAAAAACACCTATAAGGTTGCAATTGGAAAAATAATTTATCTGTGTAAAATTTCCAGTTCTTTTCGACCCTTCTATGGTTTTTGACACTATTCAGGGACCAGTGATCAGCTGTGAGAGATTTCAAACAAGATGTATGCTTTTAAAAGGTTACTGGGGCTGAGTTCGAAAGTAAAGTGAAGGCAGGCAGTGGGATGATTATTTAGGAGGCTGTTGCAGGGATCACACAAGGAGATAATGGCATTTAGATGGATAGAGAGCAGCAAAGACTGAGAGAGGTGTCAGATTTGCAAAATTTTGATGGGGTAGAATCGATCAGCTGAGGAAGAAGAGTTAAACAGAGTTTTAGCTTAATCATACAGAAGAAATTTTGTATCTTTTTCCTGTGTTGGAAAACAGGTGCATTATAAAATTTTTGCTGCTTGCTCAGATGGGGAACACTAACAGGATTTACTTTCAGAATTGTACTGCTTTTCATGGGGATCGAAAATAGAGGAGAAACACATTTATAGGATAAATTATTGTTCCTATCCCTATAAGCGACAAGTGAGATATTTGTGGGATAAATTATTGTGCATTTTTACATACCTTTCTGAAATTTAAAAAGACAGAAAACAAGTGATAATTGAGACCATGGAAACAAATGGCGTTGTTTAGGGGGAAACTGATACTCTAAAAGAAGAGAGGTTAAGAGAAATCTTTGAAGCAATGAAAAGAAGAGGTCCTTCGTCTTAAAAAACAATGAGCTGAGACTACCCACAACTGTAGGACTGCGTTTATCAAGGGAGCTAGCGCTTCATGTAAGAGGCATATTACAATAGTGTTGCAGTCTGCTGAAACATCAAATAGGCTCAGAACAGCAGAGTCTCTCGGATTTACCAAGCTAGAGGCTTTCAGTCCTCCTGGTTAAAGCTGCGTTAATAAACTGACTGCAGTAACCTGGATATATGTACATTGCAAGTGGGGAGCAAGAAAATAGGGACAGAAAGAATGAACATTTTTCTTCCCTTAAAATCTTGTTGCTGCTGCTGAGTATGCACTTAACCACTGAACAAATGAAAGTAAATGAGAGAGAAAGTAGTTGACAGGGAGAGAAAGGACCATTTTATATTTGCGATAGCAGAACTTTGAGCATGTCAACATTTCCTTTGAATGAATGGTAGGACAAGGGAAAAGAAAGTGAACAGGCAAAGCAGAGAGGCGATAAAAATGGGGAGAGAGCCCGAGGAAGGCAGGTGTGGACGGGACCAGAGCATTGTGGGAGGCATTAGGCTTAGGAAGTGGGCACCTTTTCTCTATGTCAGGAAGAAAGGAAAAAGAATAACAGGGTTTCAAACAATTGGGAGTTGTTTCCCTTGACAGCATATGTTTTTCTCTAGATGGAGTGAGGTTATTTGCCAAGTGATGAAGAAGCTGATGGAGTTTGAAGATAATGGAAAGATTTGAAACATCTGCTTCACAGAGTCCATGATGAAGCTGAAGAGAAAGCACAGGAAGTTTGCCACGTTTCCTTTCCTATCAATAATGGATCAAGATTTTGTGTTATCACATCCTGGCTAATGCTTGTCATGGCTTGTCTTTTTGGAATAGATGTATGAGGATAATATCCCATTGTGGTATTAATGTGCATTTCTATGATGAGAAGTGAACAGCTTTCCTAAAATTGTTGGTTGCTCGCTGTTTTTTTAAGTTTTTTTAGAAATGTCTATTCAAATCCTTTGCCCATTTAAAATTTTTAATTTTTGCAACTCTGCTGCCTAAGTTTCTTACCACTTTTGGATACTATTCCTTTTTAGTTGTATGACTTGCAAACATTTCCATTCTGTAGTGCAGTTCTTTACTCTGTCAATCATTTCCTTGCCGAAGCTTTTCAGCTCAATGCAATCCCATTTGTTTCTTTTCATATTTGTTGCTTTCACTTTTAGTGTCATAGCCAAACAATTGTTGCCCAAACCAATGTCAAAAAATGTGTTTCCTGTTTTCTGTTTGTAAGTTCAGGTCTTATATTTAATTCTATAATCTATTTCGTGTTGAATTTTGTACATAGCTTGAGATAAGGACCTAATTTCATTCTTTTGTAGAGGACTAGGCAATTTCCCCAGCACCATTTATTGGAGAAACTATTCTCCCCCCACTGTATGCTCTTGGAGGAGATGATAAAGGTTTCTGAAAGAGTAGAAATACTATATGACCTAGCAATCCCATCTCAGGGGTTTGTCCAAAGAAAATGATATTAGAATCTTAATGATACCTGCACCCATATGTTCTTTTCAGCATTAGTTATAATAGCTATGATATAGAAAAATCCAAGTGTCTGTTAATGGACAGTGCGTGCGCGCACACACACACACACACACAAACACACACACACACCCTGGAATATTATTCAGTCTTTAAAATAAGGAAATGCTATAATTTGCAAGAATATAGATCAAACTGCAGGGCATTGTTCAGATGAAGACCAGCCAGATGCAGAACAGATCTAGCTTCACTTGTATGTGGAATCTAAAAATCTCGTATTTATGGAAACAGAGTAGAATGGTGACACATGTAAACAATATGTTCTAGCTTAACACATAAATAATGATCTGGCAACAAGGAAAGCTTGTTGAGGTAGGTACTCAGTAAAATTTTAATAAATGAGTCATTTAACATTCAAAGACAATGTTTGCCCCCTCTCCCTTTTGTCACAGAAGGGATATGTACTTAAGGTTAAAATTTAGGAGTAGATATGGATTTAAAGCAAGATAAGAGAAGAGTCTGGTAAAATATAAGTAGAAATTTAAGAATATAATATTATTTCATGATAAAAAGAGCTTCATTTCTTATTTTCTTGGTAGGTCATCATTGGGCTTTAAACTGAAAGACTTTCTCCTTCTATGCCTTGATAATATTGGTCCCAAAGTGACTTTGTGGTCTTAGCTAGAGTATTTAATGTTCTATTTTTGAAAGGTCATAGGCTTCTTAGCTGTTCCTGGCCTTGATTCCTTATGGACGAAGAAAGAGAGTTGTTTGCTTTCTTGGTTTAAGATAGGCCCTGTCTCATTAAATTCTTTAGTATAAAAATAAATTTTCTGTTGAGCATAGGATTTAAAGGCTTTATTCTTCCATTTTTTTCATTAGAAACATGCTCATGTAATCTCTCTGTGAATTATAAAGTTGATCATATTTTATGCCTTTCTAACACCATAAAATATATTTAAAAAATTTATTGAATTTTTGTGCATTTCATATAGTACATCTTAATCATATTTAGATCCACTCCCTTATCTTCAACCCCCATAGTACCCTCTCCCCATGGGATTTCATGCATTCTGTTATATATGTTAAGACCTG
Organism: Nannospalax galili; assembly: GCF_000622305.1. Classification (NCBI taxonomy): domain Eukaryota; kingdom Metazoa; phylum Chordata; class Mammalia; order Rodentia; family Spalacidae; genus Nannospalax; species Nannospalax galili. Next base: position 6,257,531 of record NW_008358866.1, on the reverse strand, counting down.
TTTAGTTAAGTTTGTGGCACCATAAAATATGGAAAACAATTTGTTCCTTAAAAATTAAAATATAATACATATTTATATGGAAAGATACTGGGATGGTTAATATTACCTGTCAGCTTGATTGGACTGCTGTTATGATAGCATTATTCTTAGTGTTTCTGAGAGAATTTTTTTATGAGAGTAACATCTGGATCTCCCCAGTGTGAGACTCATCTAGTCACTTGAAGTCTTGAATCAAATAAAAAAACTGAGCAGAAAGGCACACTTTCATCTGATCACTTGGAAGTTTCACTCTTTGCCTTTCTTTAGACTAGAACCAGACTTTAGTTTTTTTGGGGTCTTGATCCACTGGATTTAGGGTGACCTACCTCATTGACTTTCCTGGTTCTCTAGCTTGCAGTATAGAAGTTGCTGTTTCTGAGACTCCATAACAAGTCAACTCCTTATAATCAGTGTCTCCTTTATATGTATCTCACATTTCTTTAGATGCATGGTAGTGACAGCTTTCTCATGTCTTAGCAGAGTAGGAATCAGAGAGGCTAGATAGGAATCAGGCTGGGCCATAAACCTTATGGTCTGCTCGCCCAGGGAACCACTTCTTCCAGGAGGTCCTCAACTCCTAAGGGTCCATCTAGGCATCTACCTACATATCCCTCTGTTTCTACTGACTTTGTTTCTCTGAAGAACCCTAACTTATACAGATAGAAGTTGAATATTAAGTATTGAAAATATCACATTGGGAGCTGGGGCTTTAGCTTATTTGGGAGAGTGTTTATCTAACATTCAAAAGGCACTGGATGGCGGAGCCCTCTGGGCCTTGACTTCCCCGGCCTCATTCACCCTTCCATCTCCCCCACTGTTCTCTGCTCCTGGTTTGGGCCCTGCACCATTCCTGGTCTTGGGTCCCCAGACACCTGGGGAACCAGTGCTGCTTCCTGATCCTTTTTGCCCAGGCCAGCTGGGTGCCTTCCTTGGGCTCCAGGAGCACTGCTTCGGGACCTGGCCCCACCCTCACCTCTCCCTGCTTCCCTGGACCTGCACCACCGGCTAACTCTCCTGGCCTGCTCTCCTGCCCTCAGGCCTCTCTTGGGGTAAGTCTATCACACAGCCCTCCTTGCCTTGACTCCCCCAGCCGCATTCACCCTTCCATCTCCCCCCGCTGTTCTCTACTCCTAGCTTGGGCCCTGTGCCATTCCTAGTCTTGGGGCCCCAGACAACTGGGGAGCCAGTGCTGCTTCCTGATCCTTTTCACCTGGACCGGCTTGGTGCCTTCCTTGGGCCCCAGGAGCACTGCCTCTGGACCCGGAACCGCTCTCAA
>NW_008358866.1:6251086-6251495 GCF_000622305.1 Nannospalax galili | reverse complement strand
ACAATGGTCGAGCAGGACCTTTGACTTATCTTCACGTAGGTGGAACTGGTAAAAGAAAGGAGCCTGGGGCTCCTCCCAAGCCCACGGGACCCCTGAGGAACAGATCCTCAAACGACCTCAAGAGTGAAAACAAATCAGTTTTTCTGGTCCAATGGTATGTCCTTAAACACCCAAAAGGGAAGTATAACCAAAGATTAAAGGGGCCAATATAATTTCATAAGAGCATACATGTATATCGCTAAAAGTTACTTGACAAACAGTAAAGCCAGACAGGCAATACCTTCAGTTGAGCTGTTGGCCAGGATGGATAAAGACTCTTCCAGATAGTAACCCAACATACTACTGGAAAAATGAACAGCAGACCCCAATTCTATCCAAAGGAATACTGACAATGGATTGCCGTAGATGA
>NW_008358866.1:6237796-6250878 GCF_000622305.1 Nannospalax galili | reverse complement strand
ATGCCGAGGAGCTCAGAAGGTGGGCGACTGTGACCAGTGATAGTCATGTATATAGAGATTAGAAATGTATGTGAAAATGTCTCAATGTCAATTGCCTTGGAATGAATTTTTCTGTATGAAACTGTGTGTTTTGACAACGAAGTGGAGATCTTTTTTAAATGTTAAAACCTCATTTAATTTTGTCTTATAGAGTTTGTAATGAGGAAAAGATTGTACATGTGTAATAATTCATCTGTAAACCTAAAAATTTGCAGCCAATTTTAAAAGAGATGTACCCTAGCTCAGAAAAATGTTATTGAATAGGTTAATGCTTTTGTAATGAAATGCTTCTTCTAATTAAAAAAAAAAGGCACTGGATTCGATCCCCTGCACCATTTAAACACTGCATGGATAGGTTAATGCTGTTGTAATGAAATGCTTCTTCTAATTAAAAAAAAAAAGGCACTGGATTCGATCCCCTGCACCATTTAAACACTGCATGTTTGCACATGCCTGTAATCCCAACACTGGAGAGTTGGAAGCAGAAGGATCAGAAGTTCAAGATCATCCTCAGGTGCACAGTACATTTGAAGACAGCCTGGAATAAAGGGATAAATGAGACCCTGTCTCGATGAGAGACAAAAAGAAGAGAAAAAACTAAAGAATTTTAAAAGAATGTTTAAGAAGATGAAAATGTAAATACCTGATTTCATTATTACACACCATATAAATGTATTGAATTATCACACTATTTTCTGTAACTGTGTACAATTAAAATAATTAATAAAAAGCAAAAAGTATAATTCTCATAAAACTTGTTCTCTTTTGGAGTGGAGGGCAAGAGATAACAGGTATTCATGGAAACAGAGCCAGAATGTAGATGCTACTTTATAGGACTAGTTCTCGTCTTCTGCTTTCAGTGGTCTATATTAAATTATAGTAGTTGCTCACATTTTAAATTTGAACTTTGAAATTTATTTATTTGACAATGCAAAGATAATTATATGTGTGTTCTAAAGATTTACTATCCTACTGACCCATTCATTATGTCTCATTGTAAATGACTGCTATAGATAAATAACTAGAATTATTTTGATAAAAGTTATAGTTTCTTTTTCATAATCTAGTAAAAACATTTATGTTTCTTCTGAGAGTCCCGGTGAATATGAAATTCAACACTCATCTTAAAGTGCTTCATTCCTTCTTTAAATCAGATGTCAATAGGGTGTAATGTTGTTATAGTATGGATGTGAAATGTCCCACAAAGGTCATGAGTTCAAGGCTTGGTTGCCAGCCTGTGGCACTATTGATCTTTAGGTGATGAGACTTACTTAGAGTAAGTAGGGTCACTGGGGTCATGCCCTTGAAAAATATTTTGAGACCTTGACACATTCCTTGCTTCTGTTCTGCTTCCTGCTTGCCATGATGTGAGCAGTCTCTGCTGACATGTACTCCTGTTACTGTGATGTTCTGCCTTGCCACAGGCCAAAAGCCAATGGATCCAAGTGGCCATGGACTGAGACCACTGAGACTGTAAGCCAAAATAAATCCTCCCTCCTTAAATTGTTTTTCTGCTACATTTCTTAGTAGCAGTCAAAATCTACCACAAATGTCTTCCTTAAAATATTTTTGCTCTTTTATGGTTTGATAGTAATTTTGATGCTTTCTATAAATACTTTCTAATATAACTCATTTAACAAGAAATAAAGATAATTATTTAATGACCAGGTAGTCTGACAAATCAGAAATATGAAGGTTAAACTTAATATAAACATTTTTCAAATAAATGATGAATTTATAGTTTTCAGTTACTCCAATCTTTTTCTTGAACTAGTATGCAAATTTCAAGTTGAATGGATTATTATAGGATTAGGTGATACATTGATGCAGAAGGGGGTAGGTAGGATAACTAATGGTATTCAAACACAAATTTATAGAGAATCATGGTGCTTTTAAGGACCTGATGAATTGTTCTTATGTTTATATTTGGTCTTACCTAAAAATGTATCTGTTACTTGATTAAGAATTTTACAAGTGCTTGTCTGACTCCATCACCCTGCTTTGGGACTAGCCCCATTGGTGCTGCTCAGAGCCCACATCTACCCTGTCTAGCTAATCAGACCCACCCACTCCACACAATCTTTCCACCTAGGTCCCTTCACACTGCCAGAGAACTCTGGACTAGCCTAGCAAGTTAGTCAGATCCCTGCCACTCTGTCCCCATTGTCCTGCTTTGGGAACAGTACTGTTGGTGCTGCCTACTTGGTCATTATCTTCTTGCTTCCAGACTAGGTCCACTCATACTGCTGGGGAGCTCCTGACTAGCCTACCTGGAATCATCCCAATCCTCTAATAAAATATCAAAAGTAAGAATCTGATGCATAGACCACCTAACTATTCATACCATATCAGAAAACAATCAAACTTCTTCAACAATAAAAGCAAACAAACTTCAACCCAACAAAGACAGGCTAGAATTTCATATCAGAAATACAAACAAAAAAAGAAGCCCATATGCCCAAATCACAATGCAAAAACACAAATAATATGAAAAAACAAGGGAATATGTTCCTACCAAATACAAGGATTTTTAAGAAACACACACACACACACACACACAAAGCAATCCAAATAACTCAAAGAAGATAGATATAAACTCCTGACTAAAGCTCAAGAAAATACAAATATACTGCTGAATGAAATGACAAAGATAATTCAGGATTTGGAAATTGAATTAATGAAAGAGATAGAAATAGTAAAGAAAATTCAAGCTGAAATGAAGATGGAAATGAAAAACTCAATAAACCCATTTGAAATGATGAGAGAAAGCCTTACCAGCAGAATTAATCAAGTGGTAAAACAGAATATCAAGACTGGTCCATTCAGATATTCAAGAATATCAAGATGAAACTGAAGAACTGGCCCATTCAAGCAACCTAAATGAACATGAATGGAATCTGCAGGAAATGTGGGACAGACAGCATGTAAAGAACAAATCTACACATAGGCATAGAGGAAGGGGAAGAATCTCAGTCAATGACATTGACAAGATCTTCAACAGGATTATAGAAGAAAACTTCCCTAAAATTAAGGAAATACATACCAATACAGATACAAGAAACGCACAGAATACCAAACAAACAGGACCAGAACAGAAACTCCTCATGACACATCATAGTAAAAACACTAAATGTACAGAAAAAAGAGGGTACTAAAAACTGCTGCAAGAGAAGGAAAAACTAAGATCCATATAAAGGAAAACCCATCAGAATTACAGCTGAGTTGTCAATGCAAACTATAAAAGCCAAGGAGCCTGGAGCAAAGTATTTCAACTTCCAAATGATCATAGATGTCAACCCAGAATACTTTACCCAGAAAAACTGTCTATCATAGTTGAAGGGGAAAGGAAAATCCTCTATGATACAAATAGGCTGAAAGAATTCATGTCCGCCCAACCAGCCCTTCAGAGAACAATCAAAGCAATGCAAAGGACTGAAGAAAGGAATGAGCACACACAAAAGGCTACAGAAAATAAATAAATGAAGGTATAATTACAGAAACACAAAATAGGACTAAGCAGAAGCAGAAATAAAAAGGACAGTAGTTACTTAGAGGCAATGGTCCTTTGGAACTTTCCAGAGAAGTTTTTTGATATGTCTGTTGCCTAGATATGTGTGTGGTTTTGTAATGAGCAAATTTTTTTTTAAAGATTTTTTTATACTTTTATTTATTAGTTTTATTTTATGTGTATGAGTGTATTGCCAGCAAGTATGTGAGTGCACCCATGTCTCTTTTTAAATGAAACTTGCTCTTGGGCAATTTCTCACTTGTACTGCATTAAGTACTGACCATTCTCACTCCTACCTCCCTACCACCTCTGTACATCTTTTATCCTCCTATATCCTCTTCATGTTCATGTCTATTCATTTAGTTTTATGACTCACTGAGTTTAATCAGGGTTATTCATGTGACCATGGGTTTAAAGCTAATCACTGGATCCTGGTGGACTTAGCAGAGAGTTTACAACTAAAGCTTTTATGCACGGTGAGAGATATGGGTCTCATTTTATTTTATGCTTCTACATGTAGAGATCCAATTTTTCCAGCACCATTGGTTGAAGATGCTGTCTTTCCTCCACTATGGTGTATTCTTAACAAATTTGTCAAATATTAGGTGACTGAAATTGTGTATGCTCATCTTTGGGTTTTCTATTGTGTTCCATTGATCTAAATGCCTTTTTTAATTTATTGTTTTAATTTTCTGTGTATTTGTGTATTGCCTGCATGTAGGTAAGGACATCTGTGTAGTGCAATGCTCGCGGAGGTCAGAAGAGGCTGTCGGATCCCCTGGGTCTGGAGTTACGGACAGTTGTTAGCTGCCATGTGGGTGCTGGGATTGGAACCTGGGTCTTTTGCAAGAACAACCAGTGTTCTTAACCACTGAGTCATCTATCCAGTCTATGCTGTTTTTATGACCTATAATGTAGTTTGAGATTGGTGTGGTCATCCCCCCAGCACTGTTCTTTGTGTTCATGATTGCAGTGATTAGCCAGGGTCTTTTGTCATTCAATATGAATTTTAGGGTAGTTTTTTTCTATTTCTGTGAAGAATATCATGGTGATTTTGATTGGACTTGCACTGAATCCATAAATTGCTTTTAGTGGTATGGTCATTTTCACAATATTAATTCTTCCAATCCATGAGCCTGGGAGGTCTTTTGACCTCTTGTTACTTTCTTTCTCAATATCTTCAAAGATTTAAAGTTTTCCTTGTAGAGATCTTTGATGTCTTTAGTTAGGTTTACTTCTAGATATTTTTTGAGGCTATTCTGAATGCGAGTGTTTCCGTGAACTCTTTTTCTGACTGCTTATTATTATTATAAAGAAAGGCTAGTGACTTTTGGAAATTGATTTTGAATCCTGCCACTTTGTTGAAAGTGTTGACCAGTTTTAGACATTTTTCTCATGAAATATTTGGGATTTCTTATGTATATCATATCCGTTAGGAAGAGATGTAACCGGCTGGGATGGGAGGAAGGGATTGGCTAGAACCTCAAATGAGGGTCTTTCCCTTTTCTTTCTCCATTTCTAGAATGAAGAAATAGCCCTAACTTGTGAAAATCTCCTGCAGGTCATCATACCTGCTCTGATTTTGAGAAGACAATAGCCATGTCAGACATGGAGTACAGATTTCCACAACAGTATAAGTGATCAAATGACCTATATCTCTGACCAAGGAATGCCCAAAGAATACCAAATGGGTAGTACTTAGTGACCCACAATAAGAATATATTATAGATGACATCAAGAGACGGAATGATGACAATTAAAGGAAAGTGAATTGCAAAACAGTAAAAATAGAAAAATGCATGACTTGCCTAAGTGAAAAGGAGAGCCACACATCATACATGCAATTTCCATATGAAAATGAAATCCTTAGATACAGCTTGTTCGAGTTTGCCTTCAATTGCTCTGAAAAACAAAACAAAACAAAAAAAAAAACACTCAGACCAATACCAACTTGTGGAGGAACAGGTTTGTTTTATCTTACATCTCCCTGGTCACAATTCATCACAGAGAAAGCCCAAGGTAAGAATGCAGGGCAGGAACCTGAATCACAGAGCTGAAGCACAGGCCATGGAGGAACACTGCTTACTGGCTTGCGCTCCTTACTGGCCCACGTTCAGCCTGCTTTCTTATACAATACAGAACAACCTGCCCAGGGGTGGCACGACTCACAGTGAAATGGGCCCTCCCAAATCACTCAACGATCAGGAACACACCCTACAGACAGGGCCACAGGCCAGTCCAATGGAGTCATTTCCCTAATTGAGATTCCCTCTACCCAGGTGTGTTAAGTTGACAACCAAAGCTATCCAGCACATAACTGTACCTCTCACCAGTCATCTAAGAATTTCCTTTTTGCAACAAATGGAGATTATTACAAAGTTCCACAGTTGGTCAAATGCAGAGAATAAGTGACTCTGAGGTGCTCAGTCCTAAGTGATACAACTACAACGCAACATCTTCACTTAAGGCTCAGGAGGCAGAAAGAATGTAAGATTCAGAGGGTAAAGATAGCTGCTGCTAGTTAATGTACTCTAGACATGTTAGTGAAGCTGTGCCGATGAAATATCCACAATATGGTAGTCTGACAAGATCTTCATTGTGACAAAACCTGTTGACATGCAAAGATGGATGAGAGAAATTTCACAGGGGTCTCACCTCAAGATGAACTACAAGCAATCAATGGATGCTAAGGGAAGGAGAATCAGTTTTCTTCAGGGACTAGCTCCTTGAGAGATTATATAATCCCAAGTAGGCAGCCCTAAACATGGGTACATAGGAGCACCAATAAATGGACTCAGTGCAATATGTGTGTTTATGTATGTATTTTAAATGTACAAATGTATATGTAACAATAATAAAGAAGAGGACAAAAATTTGAGAGGGAATGGGGGGCCTGGGATAAGTTGGAAGGAAACTGGGAGGGATGGAAATAATGCACAGACAATACTCATGTAAGAAATTCTCAAAATTAAAAGAAATTTTTAAAGAAAAAAATGTTACAAGGACACAGGAAATGTTTCCACATTTTAAAACAAAATACCAATGAAAATTTCTAAGTTCTCTTATGTTTTTCTCTTTATCTACTTTAAAAAAAAATCATCTCCAATCATAAATATTATGGACTGAATTGTATTATCCCCAAACTTATGCTGAAGACCTAACCTATGGTGTGACTCTCTTTGGTGATCATCCTTATAAAAATATGGTTAAGGTAGGGGCTGGAGCAATGGCTCAGTGGTTAAGAACACTGACTGCTCTTGCTAGAGAACCCGGGTTCGATTCCCCATACCCACATGTGGCTATAACTCCAGTTCCAGGGGAATCCGAAGCCATCTTCTGACCTCTGCGGCATTGCATGACACGGTGCACTCACATACATGAAGGCAATACACTCATACACATAAAATAAAAATAATAAATATTAAAAAATATGATTAAGGTAAAAAAGTTAGATGAGGCTCCAAATCCAGTATGACTTATGTCCTTATTAAGAGGAAGAGACACCAGAGGCTTATACACACAGAGAAAAGACGCCCAGACGGTGACTACCCAAAAGCAGCACAAGGAAACTTTAGAACTAAGCACCTTGATCTTGGCTTTCTAACCTCCAAGACTAGGGGAAATAAATTTCGGTTGACTAAGACACCTGAAGTGTGACACATTGTTATGGTGACCAGAGCAGGCTAATAATTTTCAAACCATCTCTTCAGGTGAAATGCAATGTTCCTGGCTAATTTCAAATCTCAACAGGAGAAGCAGGCAGCAAAGCTGTGGCTGCTCACAGTGTCATGGCTATTTTCATTAGAGGTCTTTTTGGCTTTGTGGTTTCTTTATTCCATTTATTTGGCGGATTGCATCATTACTCATGCTGCTGCATCATCCATCATGTCCTTGTGAAAGCTGGCTTCCCAAGACTCTAAAGATTGTTTTCTGTGTGGGGACTGGAGAGATGGCTCAGTGCTTAAGAGCACTGGCTGTTCTTGCAGAAGACTTGCACTCAAATCCCAGCACCCACATGGTGGCTAACAACCATTTGGTAACTCCAGTTCCAGGGGATCCAATGATTTCTTCTGTTCTCCAAGGGCACTTCACAACATGGGTGCATTAACACACATGCAGGCAATACACTCATACTCATAAAATAAAAATAAATAAAAAAGTTAAAAACATTGTTTCTTTGCTTCCTTAATAATTACCACAAATGTGAAGCTCACCCATGGTGTGCTGGGAAATGTGAAGCATACACAATCCATTTTCTGGACATGCTAAATTTATCTTTCAAAAGCTTACAGAGTAAGTATACAGAAACATACCTTCCAACCATGTCTTCTTTGAATTTTTTAGGTGCCAGTCACTGTGTTCTTAGAATGGTGACCTCACTCCTATTTCCTGGTCATTCCTGTCTCCCCTACACTGGTTGATATCTACAGAATGGTATCGGGGTATTAGGAATGTTCATCCATTATTTGGAATGACTTAGGTCTGCAGGAGAGAACATGGTGTCACTATGATCGGAGGCAAGAGAAAATCTTAATGGAAGGGGCTTTTGGTGCTGGGGAGCACCAGTCTCAAAAGTCCTTTATTGGTGATGGACTCTGTCACCTGTGGTACAAACTGGGGGAAGTGAGATGCCCATCATCTTGCTAATGGGAGTATGTAGAAGAAACAGGGTAAATAGTGTCTGCTAGCATTAGCATTACCTTGGGTGCTAGAGAATCAGGGAGCTCGATCATCAGTAAGTCACCACAAGAGTGGATGTAGAAGGCACATGTAGCACATACCTTCGTCAGGTAGACAACCCACAACTCTGAACTTGTCCAGTGGAAGACCTGAGTGAGACACACTAAATCAAATACCATGATACTCAGAGGGAGTGAGCAATCATGGGACTGGGACTGGGGCCTCCATAGGGAAAAGGGATGATATGCAGGTATGCGCCCCAAGGTCTCCCATACTTGTAGTCAATCAAAAGTTCCAAAGGAGAAAAGCAGGAGTTAGAGTCCCAAGAAATCCCTGTTATATCTCCTAGAAAAATCATACTTTGATGTCACTGCGAGTCCCAGCCAGTCTCTGGGACTGGAACTGAATTTAGAAACATCAAGGAAGATACTGTAAATCTCTGGAATTCCAGACACAGTGGCTTTTCTGTGTTTCAGGATAGTACTGGCTTTTTTCAAGATGCAAATTATTGACTCTGATTTGCAATTGTTAAACAGATCTCCTTGTCATTTTATTCTTTGTGGATTTTAAAATATGGTTTTTTAATTGAATTTTTGCAATTTTCATACAATACAGTTTGATGGCACTTAGATCCTCTCATCTGTACCATCAATGTAGGCAGGTTCCTTGAGACAGCGTGTCACTATGTAGCTCTGATTGACCTGGAACTTGTTATGTACACCAGGCAGGCCGTGCACTCATAGAGAACTGCTTGCCCCTACCTCCCAAGTGCTAGGATTAAAGGTATGGGCCACCACACCTAGCTTTGTATGAACTTGGGTTTATATAACATGAAAGCTTCCCTCTACTATATTCTATGTAAATAATTAATATTTGATGTTGTAATAGCATTTTCTCCTACTACAAATATATCATCTTTCTACATTCTGTTCTTCTTATACAAAATGGAAAATGTCTGTGCTAAGATTTATTTAATATTTGATAATACGTACATAGAAAGATAAGAGTTCTAAATTTATCATCACTGCTAAGCCACACTGAAACTTTCATATCTGATGAGAATTGCTCAAGTTTGTTACTAAAGGGGATAGTTAATGCTATTTGTCAACTTGAATAGACCATGGGACACCCAATCATTTGGCTAAATACTGTTCTGGTTGCATCTATGAGGGTGTTTCTGAAATTTGAGATTTAAATCAATTGATTGAGTAAAGCAGATAGCACACTTTAATGTAGGTGGGCCTCATCCAATCAGTCAAAGACCTGAGTAAAACTAAAGGTTCATTTTCCCTTAAATAAAGAAGACTTCTCCTGGCTTAGTGTTTGGGGTCAGGCATCACTGTTTTCCTGTATTCTAAGTTGAACTGAAAATGTCTCCTCTTGTGTTTTGAGCCTGCTGGTTTTCAGACTAGTTATATCATCAGTTGCCTTGTTTAACTATTGACTCTCCTGGGCCTCTAGCTTCCTGACTGAATATCTTGGCCCACAGCTTCTGTAATTATGAGCCAATGCTTTATAATTACACACACACACACACACACACACACACACACATACACACACCATAAGCACATGTACACACTGTTAGTTCTAGTTCTCTGGGGATCTCTGACTAATCTGTATATTTTGGTACTGAGAGTAATTCTAAAGGAATTTAAGGATATATTTTCTGAGTTAGTTCTGGGATCCTAATGAAATTTCTAATCTGATTGTATTTAAAGAACTCAATGACTTCATTTATAGTAGTAAAGAGACCAATCATGCCATAAGGTTAGCATGCAGAGCAGGACTATATCAAGTACAAGTGTAGTGCACACATGGTCAGCCTGGAGCAGGTTCTGAATGCTTAAGCAAGCTACATGAGAAAGTGATCTGTGAAACTTAGAAACAAAATTATATCATGTCAGGGGTAAAGCCAAAAATCATAGTTATATCAGATAACCATAGTTACACCAGATGAGGGGCAGGTCAGTTAACAAAGAGGTTTTCAGTTAATAAAAGTTTGGTTTAGCCAGGTGGGGGGACATGCAACCTGGACATGCTACCCAGGTTCTTGTAAGTTTCCTAGAATTGTAGAAGCAATTTACTGCCTGAAACCTTCTGCAAGAGGTCTTTGCCTGGCTGGCCACAGTGGGAATGGCTGGACAAAAACATAGGGGAAAGCAAAAGTCAGAACAAAATGGAGTTAGTTTTGCCATTTCAGTTTTGGGATGATTTGGGTGTGTCTCAAAGGTTCATATACTGGTTGCTCCACCAGTATGACAGTGTTGAAAGAAGGCGGGCTTTTAAGGGGAGGGACCTAAGCTGGGTATGGTGGCTTATGTCTTTAGACCCAGCAGAGGCAAGTGGATCTCTGTGAGTTCAAGGCCAAACCCATTCTGCATGGAGAGTTTCAGATCAGTTAGAGCTACACAGTAAGACTCTGTATCTTAAAAAAGAGATGGAGCCCAATAGGAGGCTAATAACGGGAGGTATCATCTTCAAAAAGAGTAATGTTGGTCTTGTGGAATGAGATAGTTCTCATAAGAGTAATTATTACACAGAAAGGCAATCCACATGGTTGGACTCTCCTGCATTCGGACACTTTCTTATAGCAACCTAAAAGGACTAACACATAATCATTCTAAAAATGAGATCTGGAATTATCATGAGTATTTCCTACTTGTTTTGAATATATTTATGCAAACACATCTTTCTTGGCTTTGCTCCCTTATTCCTTTATCATTTATCATAAGATACAGTGCCTTTCAGTGTGGTAATGACTTTTACAATATGGATATACTCTGGACAAATGACTTTTACTTAACCTTGCAATCTGAAAGTTAATTGTATCTTAGCTTGTTTATAATGTTGATAAGCTCACTGAGCCTTGAGCTCCTATTGTGACCTAAATATAGAGCTCATTATCCTTCCTTGCCCTGACCCAAGAAAATTTACAAGAGTGTGTGGATGTTTTCCATATCTAGCAAGTGCTACAAACATTGTTTATTTCATTGAAAGCAGGGAGATAATTATGCCATTTGTGTTACAAACAATAGATGGGATAAAATTCATTACATCTATTTGTAGTGGTATCTGTGAACTATCCTAGGAACATAATAGTCTGATAAAATAAGAGTCAGCTTTTACTTCCCCATTTCATGCTGGATATACTGTTTCAGTAAAAGAAAGAGGGAGGGGCTAGAGACTCAACTTAGCTGTTAAGAGCACTGAATGCTCTTACAGAGGGACCTGAATTCAGTTTCCTATACCCACATGGTAACTAACAAACCTCCGTAACTCAATTTTAGGGTATCTGATGCCATCTTCTGGACTTTTCAAGTATTTCACACATGTGTTGCACTTACATGTGCATAGGCAAAACATACATGTAAAATAAAAACATTAATAAAATTAAAATGAATATTTTTAATGAATTTTTTCTGTGGATTTCATACATTTTAACCATATTTAGCTCTTCCTTCCCTATCTGTACCCCCCTCCCCACATAGCTGGCCCACAGGACTTCGTGCATTTTGCCATATATGTTAAGGCCTATAGAGTCAAGTTTGTGTACCCAGATGTCCCTTGGTGTGAGTTCAACCACTGGAGGCTGTTCAGCCTGTCTAATGTGACTCCTTAAAGAATATCAACTCTTCCTCGCCTAGCAGTGATCAGATCAGCTGCCAATAGTTCTTTGCCAAAGCTGTAGCCTCCTGCTTATTCCCCTAGTTCTATGCTGGTTTTTAATCTGATTGCATCTGAACGGGTATTGTACCTGGCTTCACCATTGTTGTTTGTTCTCATAAGCAAGGTTCCAGGAACCTGTAAGACTCTGTTTCCATATGATCATGCACCTCTTCCCCCGACTCTTATAATCTTTCCTCCCCCTCTTCTTCAATGGTCCCTGAGCCATAGATGGGTGAGGTTTAATATAAGAGTCTTATCCAGGGGCACGGTCTCTTCAGTCTCTTATGTGCTACAGTTTGGTCAGTTGTGGCCTTCTGTGTTCATCACCTTTTGTTGCATGAGGAAACTTTGCTGGTAAGAATTGAGGCACATTAGTATTCTCTCTACATCTTGTTCTACTATATTCTGTGAGCCTTAAGTATAGAGGTTCCATTGTAGATGTGCCACTTAGGATTGGGCATTTCACAAACACTTATTCTTTTCATGTGACCAGTTGTGGAACTCTGTAATAGTCTCCATCTGTTACAAAAAAGCTTCTTTGATGAATGGTGTGGTACTATAAACATAGTCAAGTACACACAACTGGAACAGTCATAGATCTTAGAGAAAATCCTAAGTCTGTCATATCCCTAGACAAATTTAATTTCTTACTATATGCTAAATATGGATCCTTATATTTACATTCAAATTTTTTTTACAAAAATGTTATTGAGAATTTCATACATGCATAAGTGTTTTGATCAAATCCATGCCCACTCCCTCCTCTCCAACATTTCCCCCTCTGAAGAGTTAACCCTAAAATCTTTTTTTTTCTTTCTTTTTCTTCATTTTTTATTTTTTTTAACTTATTTCTTTTTTTTTCTTTTTTTTAATAATTAGAAGAAGCATTTCATTACAACAGCATTAACCTATTCAATAACATTTTTCTGAGCTAGGGTACATCTCTTTCAAAATTGGCTGTACATTTCTAGGTTTACAGATGAATTATTACGCTTATATAATCTTTTACTCATTATAAACTCTATAAGACATAAAATTAAATAAGGTTCCAACGTTTAAAAAAGATCTCCACTTCGTTGTCAAAACACACAGCTCCATACAGAAAAATTCATTCCAAGGCAATTGACATTGAGACGTTTTCATATGCATTTCCAATCTCTATATACATGACTATCACTGGTCACAG
>NW_008358866.1:6237106-6237480 GCF_000622305.1 Nannospalax galili | reverse complement strand
TGGGCTTGGGAGGAGCCCCTGGCTCCTTTCTTTTACCAGTTCCATCTATGTGAAGATAAGTCAAAGGTCCTGCTCCACCACTGTTGGCTTCTCTTGGAAGCAAGGAGGACATGATTCCTCCGTGCTGATGCTCCTCTTTATAGACTGGACACTGGTTCAAGTCCATCTGGTGGGGTCTCCTTGGCCTCCTTGATCAAGAGGTCAGATGACCCACAACCATTACAGGACGTTTTGTGAGATGCTCATAGTCCCTGGGAACTAATGGACCTAGGAGGGCAAGGAGCAAAATTATCCTTTGTGTCCCTCTGACCCAATTAGTATAGATCTCAAGGTATGTCTGTTAAACATCCAAGAAGGTTAGTTCCACCATTCTG
>NW_008358866.1:6234617-6235836 GCF_000622305.1 Nannospalax galili | reverse complement strand
TTAGCCCATCTTTCAATTGGGTTGCTTCTTGTCTTGGTTCTCTGTTTCTTACGTTCATTATATATTCTCGTAATTAAACCCCTATCAGATGTGTCACTGGTGAAGATTTTCTCCCATTCTGTGGGTTTTCTGTTTGTTTCCTTGGTTGTCTCCTTTGATGTACATAAGCTTTTTAGTTTAATGAGGTCCCACTTGTTAATTCTTGCCCTTGTTTCCTGGGCTATTGGTGTCCGGTTTAGAAAGTCCTTTCCTACACCTATATCTTGCAGGTTTTTCCCACTGTTTTCTTCTAAGAGTTTCAGAGTTTTGGGCTTTACATTGAGGTCTTTGAGCCATTTGGAATTGACTTCTTTGCAGGGTGAAAGATAGGGGTTTAGTTTCATTCTTCTACAAGTGGAATGCCAGCACCATTTGCTGACCATGCTGTCTTTCCTTCACTTAATGTTCTTGGCCCCTTTGTCAAATATCAGGTGGCTAAAATTGCAATTACCCATATTTGGGTCCTCAATTTTGTTCCATTGGTCTATGGGTCTATTTTTATGCCAGTACCATATTGTTTTTATGACTATACATCTGTAGTAGAGCTTAAAATCTGGTATAGAAATCCCCCCAGCATTGCTCTTAGTGCTCAGGGTTGTTTTGGCTATCTGGGGTCTCTTGTGCTTCCATATGAATCTTAGGATAATTTTTTCCAATTCTATTGGCTGTGGGTTTGTTATAAATGGCTTTAATATGTTGAGGTATGTTCCCTCCAGTCCAATTCTCTCTAGAACTTTAAACATAAAAGCATGTTGAATTTTGTCAAAGGCCTTCTCTGCATCTATTGAAATGATCATGTGGTTCTTGTCATTGAGCCCATTTATGTGATTTATGACATTTATTGACTTACGTATATTGAACCATCCCTGCATCTCTGGAATAAAGCCAGCTTGATCATGGTGGATGATCCTTTTGATGTGTGTCTGTATGTGGTTTGCAAGTATTTTATTGAGAATTTTTGCATCTATGTTCATTAAGGATATGGGTCAAATGTTTCTTTTTTGTTTGTGTCTTTACCAGGCTTTGGTATGAGAGTGATGCTGGCTTCATAGAAGAAATTTGGAAGTTTTTCCTCCATTTCTATTTTTTTGAATAAATTAAGTAGTATTGGATGCAGATCTTCTTTAAATGTCTGATAGAATTCTGCTGTAAATCCATCTGGTCCTGGGCTTTTTTTAGT
>NW_008358866.1:6233515-6233832 GCF_000622305.1 Nannospalax galili | reverse complement strand
TTTTGTGCCCCAGTATATGGTCGATTTTGGAGAAAGTTCCATGGGGTGCTGAGTAGAAAGTATGTCCTTTGGTGTTTGGGTGGAATACTTGGTAGATATCTGTTAAGTCCATTTGATATATGGTTTTGTTTAATTCAGATGTTTCTCTATTAAGTCTCTGGCCTGTTGACCTATCTAATGGATATGGTGGGGTATTGAAGTCCCCTACTATTAATGAGTTGGGGTTAATTTGGGCCTTAAAGTCCTGTAGTATTTTTTTTATGAAGTTGGGTGCACCAGAGTTTGGTGAACATATGTTCATGATTGTAATATCTTCC